>NC_084833.1:65335615-65493115 GCF_033115175.1 Lepus europaeus | reverse complement strand
AGGGTGGCGCTGATCTTCCCAAATGAGGTTCAAGGCAGAAGTGACAGGGACCGACCACAGCCCTGGGTGCCCGGAGGGGAGAGGGACAGCATCGAGGGAGTGCCATGAGGACCCGGGCCGGCACCAGCCACAGCCACCATGGTGCTGGGCGTCCAGACCTTCTGTGCAAGTGGCCTGTGCAGGCTGCAGAGCCCTGGAGTGAGGGCGAGCACCCCCGCCCCTGTTTTAGGGTGCCGGGCTCAGGTCCACAGGGCTTTGGGAGCAATGCAAGCCTGGAGCCCAGGGGCTGCTGGTCAGAGAGCCTTCCTGGCTCCCGGCAGATGTCACTCATTGGCTCCCAGCATGATCTAATTGTTTCTGGCCCTGCTGCCGACACAGCCACACGCAGCTCCACCCCAGCAGTGGTCTCAGGTGTGGTCCCAGGCCAGCAGCAGCAGCAGCAGCAGCATTACCTAGAAATGTACTGCAAATACACCTTCTCAGGCTCCACCCGAGACACATGGAACCCAAATCCAGGAAGTGGGGCCCAGCCCAGCCCTGGCGACTTCAGCAGACTCTCCGTGTTTCGGACACACCCCGAATTTGAGGATCCCCGTACTGCACGGCCTGCGCTTGATCACAAGGTTGAGCCCAACGCAAGCCTCCCCTGTGCTGGGTGTAACCCTGTACCAGACATCGCTTTGAGCTCTTTGCAGGTAATGTCACAGCAACCGCCCGAGAGCGGAACTCCTATTGGTGCCTTTCCACAGATGGGGAAACGGGCCCAGGCACAGAGAAGGGGAGAGACCCAGCCAGGGTCACACAGCCAGCGAGAGGCAGCGCTCAGGGATCCAAGCTCTTTCTGCCTGAAGGGCGGAAAGCCCCACCCTGGGGATGAGCTGATGGCCGTGAGCTCTGCCTCACCGGAGAGGAGGCTGCACGTTGTGTAGACGTGCGTGAGACCCACTGCCTTGTCGTGCTCGGCAAGGCAGCCGGCTCCAAAGGTGGCCTGGGGGCCTGGAACCCTGGCCGCTGAGAGCCCGGCAGCCACTCTGGTCTTCTGGAGGTACCCCAGATTCTTCCTGGGAAGAGCCTCACCCCGATAGAGGTGCCCTGGAATCCCGGTTTGACCATGCAGGGGCCGTGTGACCTTGGGCAAGTCGCCTCACCCCTCTGAGCATCTTTTTCCTCTTCTGTGAAGTGACGGGGGACAGTCCTGCTCTGCAGGGTGCCTGTGAGGCTTGGTGGCCACGACATCTGCAGCCAGCCCAGAGCGTGGCAGGGACTGGCTACCCCTAACTGCTCACCCACTGCTCTGTCTTCCTGCTCCCTGCTGCTACCTCGGTGGAGAGAAGAAATAACTTCCCCCAAGAGAGCAAAACGCATTTGCCTCCCGGCTCTTGTCCTGATTGAGAAAGAGCTGCACCAGCCTAGGATCTGGAGATTAAACGGTGAACCTGCTGCGTCCAGGGCGGGAGCTAGCCTGGGGTGGGGAGGCGTCCCCCCTGCCTCCCTGCAGCCATCCCCAAGGGCCGGGCCCGCCTCTGCAATCAGGAGTGCATCCGCCACGCAGGACCAGCACTGCCCAGGACGCCTGCAGCTCGTTAGTGGCTGCTCCCCACGGCCCACCTGCTTGGTGGAAATGACCCCCAGACAGGGCTGCAGAGCACAGAGCAAACGCAGACCTGGCCACCAGGGGAGGTGGCCCCCGCGGGGGGGGGGGTGGCGGGGGCTCCGAGTGCCGAGCAGAGGAGACGGAAGAAAGCCCTGGCCCGGCCCAGGCCCAGCCCAGCACCCTCTCGTCTCTCTGCACACTTGCACACCTCCGGGGCTCAGTTCCCCAGCGTGTGCATCATCAGCACACACTGAGGGCCTTCCAGCCCTGACGTCCCGGGACCCCGGCACCACCCAGAGGTCTAGCTCAGGGCTGGCAGAGGGATGGCCGAGGCCTGGAGGATAGCTCCAGGCTGGGCAGCTAGGAGGCCTCCCCGAGGCCTGGAGACCAGAGGGGAGCCAGGAGGGCAAGGCCAGAAAGTAACCCGGCAACCAGGAACACCCCACCCCCACCCTACCTTCCAGACACGGCCACAGGGGGCCTCTCTGGACACCTCCCTCCCCGGGGTGGGGGCAGCATTCTCGCCTTCGCCAGGTTCCCGGGGCCCCTGCGGAGATGGACAGCTGTGTGTGCAGCCCGGGAGGCAGCCTCTGGGTTCCTACGCCTCTCCCAAGGCGACTTTATTACTGGGATTTCTAAGAAAAGCCCAGACAGGGGTGGGGACCTGCCCAGGGTCACCCGGCCAGGCAGGCTGAGACAGCCCTGGCTTCCAGACCACTGTCAATTAAACAGTTCAGCACGTTCAGATCTATTTAAAAATGACACACCTGTAGGAAACACTGCTAGGCAAGAGTGCACAGAAATACACCTCCCGAGACACCTCCCCCACCCCCCCGCGCCTAGGCCACCCTCCCCCCACGCCCAGCCATAATCAATATCTCGCCTCCTTTTGCCAACAGCTGTTCCCTGGGGAACAAGCCTTGACTGCAGATTCTGGAAGACTGCCGCAGACCGGATTCTGGGAGGCCCTGGCGTCTCTTCCGGAACAGCAGAGCTTCCGCCCGCATGGAGCTGTTTAAGTTCAGGACAAGGTGGGAAATGCTTCCAGCCGCAATCCACGGACGGCAGCTGCCCGCAGGGTCCTGGGACTGGCTGTGTGACCTCGGGCCAGTCCCTGCCCCTCTCTGAGCCTTGGTTCCGTCAGCTGGATAGTGGTGATGTGCATGTAATGGAGCCACTTCCGCCCTGCCTGGGTCAGACTGGGCAAGAACCATGCCTTCCTCGGTCAGTCCCAGGACTCAGTCAGAGGTCAGGGTTCAAGCCCGAGGCCGCCCCTCGCTAGCTGTGTGAGCGACCATGGGCAGGGCGCCACACACCCTGAACTCCTGCTCCCCAGAAAATACACAGATCAGGGGGTTCACCCCAGGGCCAGAGTGTACCCTCTGCCTGGCTCCCTCCCAGCTCCCAGGCCTGTAGGTGGAGCCACTGCCTCCCCGAGCTGCTCACGTAGCCCTGGGAGGCGGGGTGCATGGCCCACAGCCCAGCCTGGGGTGGGGGGAACCTCGGGACCCATGACCCCATGACGTCACGGAGAGCAGTTTCCAGGCCGGACACCCGGGGCTGGGGCCACTCTGGAGCGCAGCACTGCCTTTTCCCCTTTCCTTTGCTTTCTGTTTTGGCTGTGGCCCGGACATGAAAGCTGCTGGACGCCGCAGGCCAAGGAAAGGCTGTGTTCAGCAGTGGACTCTGGTTTCAGGGCCCAACCTGGAAGTCAGGCTGCCTCCTGGGCCTACCTGGAGCCCAGGCCAGGCACCTCGGGCTCAGGGGAGATAGCGGACAGCCTCTCCTTCCCACGAGGGCTCACTAGACCTCAGCTGGACACCCAGGAAGCAGACACCATGCACCCACAAGAAGCAGACGCAGGGGGCTAGCGTGGCCGTACAGCAGCGGTTAAGCCACCTGTCGCCAACATCTCAGCTGCTCCACTTCCGGCCCAGCTCCCTGCTAATGCACCTGGGAAGGCAGCGGAAGATGGCCCAAGTGCTGGGGCCCCTGCACCCAAGTGGGAGACCCGGATGGAGTCCCAGGCCCCAGCCATTGTGGCCATTTGGGGAGTGAACCAACAGATTGAATATTCTCCCTCTCTCTCTCTCTCTCTCTCTCTCTCTCTCCTTCCCCTTCTCCCCTTCTCCCTCTCCCCCTCTCCCTCCCTCTCCCCCTCTCCCCTCTCCCTCTCCCTCTCCCTCTCCCTCTCCCTCTCGCTCTCTCTGTAACTCTGCCTTTCAAATAAACAAATAAATAGTTTTTGAAAAGAAGAAAAAAAAGAAACAGTGCTAGCCCTGCCTTGCAGGGAGCCTGACGGGCAGAAGCCCCTGGGGGTGGGGGGAGACGAACAATGACGGCATCAGGAAGGCATCTTCGTGTGCTTTCTGTAGCTCTGACGAAATACCCGAGGCAGGGTGCCTGATGAAGAAAACAGGGTCATTGAACTCTGAAATCCAAGGACACAGCGCGGGCGTCCGCCTGGCCTCGTGCTGGGCCATGTCGTCTAGGCAGAGAAGCGGAGGACAAGCGGGCCTGGCAGAAGGCGCGTGGGTGCGAGGGCCTGGCAGAAGGAGTGTGGGTGCGAGACGCAGAGGAGAGGCTGATCTCCGTGGGCACCACCCACCCTCAGGGTGGCTGCCACCGGCCCCCAGACCCAAAGCAGCATCGAGAGAACCTCCCCAGTGTCTGGAGAAGGACATCACCTGTCCACAAGGAGGGGTTTAGGTGACCACGTGACCTCTGCACCTGCCACCAGGCCCTGCCTCCCAGGACTGTCACAGCGGGGCTCCAGCTGCCAGCAAGCGAGCCGCTGGGGGACACAGCGAATGTGAATGCGAACCAGAGACACAGGGTGGCAGAGGTGGGAAAGCCAGGGCACGCGGGGCAGGGCCTGTTTGCATGTCCAATACAGCGGGCAGGGAGGCTGCGGCAGTGAGAAGGGGCCTTTGAGAGGACGCACGAGGAGGTGAGGAGGAGGCCGTGCGCTCAGCTGGGGGACAAGAGGACGCCAGCTATGGTGGCACCAGGGTACACCCCAGCAGTGGGCCTCCTGCATGCACCTTGAAAGCCCTCGGCTCCACTCTGGGCACAGGAAGGCTCCAGGTGGCCCAGGGCACGGTTACAGGTGGTGCAGATTCAGCTGACCAGAGAGTGGGCAGCCTGGCTGCTGACCAGAGCAGGCTGGGCGGGAGCCTGGGCACCAGCTCTCCCGCCCCTGGCTGGTCCTGTGACATTAGGTAAAGCTCTGCCCCTCTGGGCCTCAGTTTCCCTCTCTGTAAAATAAAACAACTGCAGCTTGCCAGAGGGGAAGGGAGTAGGAGACCTGAGTGTTGCTAGGTCTGGGCTTCCTTACGGTGTGGCTCACATGTTCTGGAATCGGATTGTGGTGCTAATTGTACAGCTCTGTGAGCTTCGTAAGTATCAACTTCTTTTCCAAGGCGGTTGGTTGCACGAGATGACCTCCGAAGTGAGGAACGCCAGCTTTGGAGTGTGCCTGCCACACCCACCCACCCTCCTGTGGCAGCTCACACCCAGTGCCCTCCGGCACTGCAGCCACGCATCCGCAAGTCCAACCTCAGCACCTAAGTCAGGCCCAGAGGCAGGCTAGAGGCCATGGAAGAGGATGGCAGGCACGCAGCCCCTCCCCCCGGGGGCTCGGAGTCCATGGGAGAAACTGGAGGAGCACAGGGTGTCCGAGAGGCTCGCTCTTCAGGACCTGGTCCTTTCCCTGCCTTGCTGTGCACGGGAAGGGACCACAGAGTCCGCAGGAGGGCACCCAGCTCCGCCCAGAGGCTGCTGGTTCACTCACGCGCACTGCAGGGCCTTGCTGATGGGGAGACAGCCGCAGGCCCACCCGTCAGGCCCGGCCTGCCCCCGGGAGCGGCCAGGCTTTGAAACAACCAGACACACAATCGAGCGCGATTCCATCATTGCTGCTGTGTGTGGCAGTTTGAACGGCTTAACCAGGGCACAAAGGGCCTAAGTGTCTATAGGGGAGAGCCAGCGTGGATATGGGGTGCAGGCTGGGGAAGGCTGTGACCTACAGGGCCTGGGTGGGGCCGGGGAGGGGGTGGGCCTGGGCACTGGCTGTAGCCTCTCTCTTAAAGTATCCCATTTGGGACAATAGGCCACATAGCCACGCCACTCACAGGCCACGTGCAGGTGAAAGTCGGGTCCCGGCTCCTTCAGGCCCAGCCTCCCGCCTGCTGATCGGCACGTGTAGCCTGAGCAGCCACAGTGGCTCCTCGGGTAGACGCTGTCCCTGTATGGCAGTCACTGCCCGTGCCCGCCTCAGCCCTCTGCCCCGGAGCCAGCTGTCCCGCTGCAGTGTCCTGAGGTGCAAGCTTTTCTACTGTGCACAGGCCAAGCACGGTTCTTGGCTCCAGGGCTGGTGAGCCGGTTTCAGGCCATCCCCGCCCTCGGCTGCTCCCTGAGGACCCGCTCCGGGCCTCAGCCAGGCCAGGGCCTCAAGCTCTTTCCACTCTTGTTTTTCATTTTCGGCTCTCTTTTCCTCTCCTTGTGGCGCGCTCCCTCGCCTGGGCCCCCCTCTCTCTCTCGCCCTCCTTCTCTCTCTCTCTCTCTCTCTGCTCCAGTGTAGCTGGCACTATCAGTATGTGCTTTATAACAGAGTGGGGTCCAGCCCTTGCTCTGTCACCTGCAAGCCGTGGAGCCCAGGCAGAGGGACCCCCTGTGCCTTGGTTCCCCAGCCAAGGCAGCAGTGACTTGCCTGCCTCCCACTTCTCTGGGTGCGAGATGCTCAGCACGTGCCTGCCTTCCGCCCGACCTTCCTGACCCTTTGCCATCCTGCGCACTTCCACACATGCAGCAAGAAACAGAAGCCCCTCCCCTGAGCCAGCCGTCAGCTCCCGCAGGCCTGGCCTCCTGGCTAGCCCCGTGGTGGGAGGCGTGTCTGCGTGTCTTGGCTGCCCTCTCTGCCTTGGGGCTCCCCAAGGGGACGTGGGAGGCGCCTTCGGAATGGGGACTCAGGCGCCAGAGTTTTTGTTTTTCACCAAGTGGAGGACAAGAGAGGCAAGCTCTCAACACCACCCATGCCTCATACCCTGCACCTCCCAGCCTCCCAGCCTCCCAGCCAGTACTAGTGACCTTGACCCCAGCTGGGGCCCACGCTGCCCTGCCCGGTGCTTAGACTTGATGGAGGAGGAGACAGCAGGTGCAGGTGCTCACTGCCAGAATGTGTTCAGAGAGATGCCTGCCATGTGCCATTTCTTAAAAGACCGAGTGAAACAGCTTGCCTGGGTTAGGGTGCACCTGCAGCGTGTAGAGTGGCAAGACTCTTCCCTCTGCCACACCACCTGTCCTATGGCTATGACTATGTGGACCCTGCCCTAAATCAATTCCTGAACGTGCCTTACAGGTCACTGGGTAAATAAGCACATCTGTTTGTTATAATAAACTGAGATTAACAGGAGTGCCAAGACAATCCAATGGAGAAAAAGTTGTCTTCTTAACAGATGATGCCAGGACAGTTGGATATTCACATGCAAAAGAATGAAGTGGGACCCTTACCTCACGCCATACACAAAGGAAACTCAGTGTGGAGCCAAGACCTGAATGTAGCATCTCCCATTACTTTAGTGTAAATCTCTGTGATTTGGGTTTAGAAAATGGTTTCTTTGATATAATGCTGGAAGCGTAAGACACCACATTAAAAAAGAAAAATAAATCAAATTTTTTCAAAATTTAAAACTTGGTGCTTCAAAGGACCCAGGCAGGAGAGTGAAAACACGGCCCACAGAATGGAAGAGAGAATTTGCAGATCAAGTATCCTGTAGGAGTCTGGAATCATACTAACCACAATGCAAAAAAAATCCCAAACTCAGCGAGACAAGAGCAAACACCTCGGTTTTTTTAATGGGCAAAAGGTTGGACCAGACATTTCCCCGGAGAGGACCTACCAATGGCCGAAGGATGCCCAGCATCAGCGGTCATGGGGAAAGGCAGTCAGAGCCACAGTGAGTGCACCTGCACGCCTCCCAGAAAGGCTAGTGTACACAAGTCTTGTCAAGAACGTGGAGACCGGAGCCCTCCTGCACTGTAGGTAGAAATGTCCAGTGGCACAGACACTGCGGAAAACGTCACGGAATGAGCTACCACGTGACCTGGAAATGCCAATCCTACATGCATGCATACAGCAGAGAACGGAAGGCACATCTTACATACAAATGCTTGCATGTGAATGCTCACAGCAGTTATCTACAGCAGCCAAAACATGGAAACTACCCACGTGTCCCTCAAACACGGACTGTATCACCAAAATGCAGTATGTCCATACAACAGAGTAGAATCCAGCACTAAAGCGAAATGAAGTGTTGACCCCTGTGACATCATGGATGGACTTGAAAATGAACCTGAAGTGTCCAGAATAGGAAAAGCCATAGTTTTTTTTTTTTTTTTTTTTTTTTTTTTTTTTTTTAAGTAAATTAGCAGTTTCTAAGGGCTGGAGTGGTGGATGGAGTGGGAGAATGACTGCTAATGACCGAGGGGCTTCTTTTGGGGGAGAAGGACAAAAATGCTCAAATTAGAAAGCAGTGACGCAGGGCTGGCACTGTGGTGTAGCGGGTATAGCTGCCCCCTGCAGTGCTGGCATTCCCATGTGTGGCCGGTTCGAGTCCCGGCTGCTCCACTTCCAATCCAGCTCCCTGCTAAATGCACCTGGGAAAGCAGTAGAAGGTGGCCCAAGTCATTGGGCCCCTGCACCCACATGGGAGACCCAGAGGAAGCTCCTGGCTCCTGGCTTCGGATCAGCATAGCTCCGGCCGTTGCAGCCAATTGGGGAGTGAACCAACGAATGGAGGACTTTCTCTCTCTCTGCCTCTCCTTCTCTCTGTGTAACTCTGACTTTCAAATAAATAAATAAATCTTTAAAAAAGAAAACAAGAAGGAAAGCAGTGATGGTTGCACAACTTCATGCATAAGCAAAGTAAACGCTGAACCGTGTACTTCCAACAGGCGACTGGATGATCTGTGAATTATACCTCCATATTTTGGAAGAACAGCGGCGGTGTAGATCTGGAAGGGATTTTGCGTAACATCGAGTCCAGTGTCCCCCACTTGTCTCACACACACAGCTCCCTGCTGGAGATGGGGAAGTGACAGCCCAGAGGGAGGGGGCCACACAGAAAGCTTGGAACCACGCAAGGACCAGGACCCAGAACTGCCGCCACCCCTTTGTCCTCTGCCTGGGTTGTCAGCTCCTGGAAACCAGGAACTTTTGTGCACTTTGCACGTCCTGTCCCGGTAGCCCCGGGCTCAGCCCGTGGCAGAGAATGGTCAGGACTGCTCCAAACATAGGAGGGTAAACAGGGACCTGGTGCTGACGAGCCTGGGGAGGCAGGGAGGACAAAGTGTGCCAGGGACTCTGACGACCTCCACACCCTCTTTTCGTCCTGCTTCCTCCTCCTGTTCTCCCCACACGTCAGGGTTCATGCACTGGCCTCCAGGTCACTCTCTGAGCTGGCGTTCCAGCAGGGAGCCATCTGCTTGCTCTTAGAACCCATTCTTCCAGCGCCAGGAGAAGGCTCTACCTGGGCCAGTGACGCTGCTGGGAAGGTGGACGGCTGGTGTTGGGTACTGGGCTCTGTGACTGGCAGCGCCACCAGAACCCCTGGGTGGTGGGTGGCAGGGAGGGGTGCTCCTGCCATCAGAAGTGGGAAGGAGGCTAGGCAGGCAAGACCCCAGCTGCCCTGGCCCACTGGGACTCGGGCCACCGCAGAGATGACCCGCCAGCTGGGAAAGAAGGCAGCCACGGGGCCCGGCAGCGGAGAGACCTGGGGCTCCATACCCAGCTTTATCTGAGCGCAGGAGCAGAGGGCGGGCTCCGAGCCTCACTCAGGCTAGGGGTCGTGCTGTTGATGCCTTGTTGATGCGTACCCTCAGGCGGGGCTGGGGGTTCTGGAGAAATGCCTCAGACAATGGGGGCTCCATAAGGTCCAAGGGCCTGCACCAGGGTTGAGGGGATGGCAGTGAGAGGGACCACTGAGACAGGACTGGATGCCTGGGAGTTCTGGCTCAGCCCAGGGCTGCCCAACCTGCTGGGTGACGTGGGCCTGGTGACCTCCTGCCCCTTCTGAGCTCAGTGGCCCCTGGGCTTGTGACAGTTGCACTGAGTGACCTCTCACGGAAGGCTGCAATGACATCAGCAGTGTCACCGCCCGATGTGACCTATCTTCCCACTTTGTAAAGAGACCCTCCAGCCCTTGCTGCACAGCGGGGCACCTGCTCTTTGCCAGGCCCTGAGCTAGGCACGGGGGCTCACAGATTTCTCGGACCCAGCTCTGGCCTCAAGGGTCTTGCAGCCTGGCTGGATGAATCCACGCAGCCACTGAACATGGGAAGCTGTCTCTCCGACTCTGTGTGACCTTGGGCAAGTCACCCCCACCCCCCAGTGCCTTTTTACCCTCATCTGTAAAGGAAGGAGTTAAACAGGAGGAAGACAGCCTGTGGCCAAGCCCACAGCCCCAAAGCCATGGATGGGCAGCCCATCCCCCACCTGTCGGCTCAGAGTCAGTGACATCATCCCCAATCCTCTCCCGTTTCCTGGCAACTGGGGTGCCTGCCGAGGCTCCCCAGAGGCCCAGGCCGTCTGGATTTCCTTGCACATAGCTGTATCTCGTGCACATTTTCACAATTAACTTGTCAGCTTGGGTTAAGTGTTGTCTGCTGATGGCTGTCAACCTCTCTCTCTGCTCCCCACGTTCTCTACCTAGAGCGAGTGAGTGACAAAGTCCTGCCCCTTCCCTCAATGCCAAGGACAGAGGCTAGGAGGGGAGTGGGCAGCAGGAGGCCTGGGTTGCTGTGCAGGCTTGGGCAAGCCACGTCCCTCTCTGGGCCCAGGTCTCCCTTCTCAGCCTCCCTGCCTGCCAAGAAATGAGGCTGTGGCCGTGGCAAGGGTGCGAAACCACAAAACCACAAAGCTCAGCCTGGGGTCCAGGATGGTCAACAGAATGAGCAGACAAACCCCGAGAGAGATGTCGCTGAATCCCCACCAGATAGACAGCAAGGCTCTTCCCGACAAAGCCTGGCCCTGAGGAAGCACAGGAAAGGCCCCAGGCATGGAGTCGGTCCGGGGCCCAAGCCAGTGGCTCCATGACTGGCATCAGTGGCCAGTGGCTCCCTCTCCACCATGGGCTTGTGCCACTCCTGCTGTTACCCCAGCTTTCCCTTCCCAGGTTCCCAGGGACTCCCTCTGAGCCCCACTCCTCCCACCCAGCCCCAGATCTGCCCCAGACTCCGTTCCCACTCCTGCCCCAGGCCCCTTCCCTCCTGAGACCTCCCCTACTGCTCCCCTGGCAAAGCCTGGACTCTGAGCCCAGCGCTCAAGGAAGGCGACCACGCAGGGGCCCTGTCCTCCCCATCGTCACTGTCCACGCCAGCAGCACGGAGCCACCCACTCATGCTTCCCCAAAGGGACCCTCCTCCCTCCCGCCTTCACTGTGTGCTCCCCTGCTGGGGCGCCCTCCTCCAGCCCGGCCACCTGACAGCTCCTCTCCCACCTGCACATTATTTATGTAGACACCAGTGCGGCGCACAGATGAGCTTTCCATCTGGAACGGTTTATGTACCTGGCAGAAAGGAACGGACCTCTATCAAGGACCCGTTGCAAGCCCAGCATTTCACATCCATCATCTCCTCCGTAAGCCCCGGAACAGCCCCGGGCAGTAAATCTCACGCCTCCTATTTTCCAGATGAGAACACTGAGGCCCGGAGACAGGAAGTGTCTTTTGCAAGGCTACGCGGGGATGGGGCTTGGTTGAACACCAGCCTCCCCCGCCGCCAAATCTGTGATGGCCGTGCTTGCTGTAGGCCCTGATGGAAACACTCCCTAAGAGGAGGCTGCTTCGCTGGTGCCAGGGACTGCAGCGTCTCACCCAAGGCTGTGTGACAGAAGAGGGGACCCCAGGCAGAGCCAGGGCCACAGGTCTCTGCTGTAGAGGGGGCAGGGTGTCGCCCCAGCCACAGCCACCCCAACCTGCAGGGAATGAGCTCCTGTCCCTGGGCTGTGCAAGCAGAGCCTTCGTAAGGAAGCTTCACCGGGCCATCAGGCAACTTTGGAGCAACCGCTATTAGCCTGGCCCTGGCGTGGCGCTGGGAGTACAGCAGGGGAGGAGACAAAGCCCGCACGGACCCCCTGCCGCTCCCGGTCCCTGGAGATGTTGTGGGGCTTCTGGAGGCAGGAGCATCAGGACCACGAGAACAGGCGGCCCAGCTCTGAGATTCAAAGATGCTGAAATGATGCTGCAAACGAATCGCAAATGTTGCACGGCTCACCATTTGAGTGCCACTCTACAAGCCATCGGTGACAAGTTGCTCCCTTCTCTCATCCTTGGTTGCTCCATGGGTACAATGGGGGCCCCGGGCCTGGGGTTTCCTGCCCTGTGTGTGCAGAGGAAGGGAAGTGGATCAGAACCCCCATCCCCTGGGAGCAAACACACTGACCTGTGTGCATACCAGGGCTGCCAAAGTCTGTCCCCAGTGGCCCACACTTCCTCTCCCTCCTCCTCTAGGGATGGCCACTGCCCCCAGGCCTCCCCAGGCCCCCCTCCTCATGGAGTTAACAGTTGATCAGAGGGAGGTCACGTGCCCTGGCGCTATACACACTGTGCAGAGCCCCAAGGTTTCATGGGCACCCACCTGCCTGGGATCCCTAACCAGGGCTCTTGGTGGCCACCTCCCAGGGGGGACTGCGTGGGCTCCAAGAGGGCAGGGAGAAGCAGAAACACATGACAGAGAGCACGTGGTCCCTGCCATCCCTCCAGGCCCCCTTCTCTAGCCAGAATAAGCAGGCAGGCTCTCTGGGTGTGAGGTGGCTGGGTTGGCTTTCTCTCCTGGAGCCTGAGAATTCTCTCCCTAGCAGCTACCATGGTGGTTAAATGATCAGGGGCTGCAAATGGCCTTTCTGAACACCGCCTGGGCAGATGGGACAAGGTAGCACCTGGTTCTGCACCCAGGGAAGAAGCCTGGCCCTGACCCCCGTGCGGTCACTGAGGGAGAGGAGGGCACTGTCATGGACCGTGGGCAGAGGCTCCTCCCAGGGTCCCTGGGACATCTCAGGACAGCCAGGGCAGCCCGTCTCACTCCTGGGCATGCAGAATCTGCCTGGCCCCCAGGCAGTGTCTGGCATTCCGTGTGACTTCTTTCCTAGCAACCCTGGCCTGGGAGTGGTTTAGTGCTGTCCCATTTTACAGATGATGAAATCAAGGCTGGCAGAAGCTGAATGCTGGCTGGGGTAGGGTGCAGAGCCGGGAGAGGGGAGTGAATGGAGAACCAGGCCTAAGGGACAGGCCCTCTGCATCCCAAGACAGGGGACCGCCCCCCCAGTTCATGTATGAACACACCCGTGCTTTCATGCACACAGTGAGACACACAGCTCCCAAGCATGCCACGCCAGGTGCACCTGCACTCCCGCACCCAATCACAGTGGGAAGGCAGTGGGACGTGGGGTGGGGCACTTAGGAAGAGGAAAGGAGCTGGCCGCTTCACCTAAGAGCCTAGGGCAGGGTCCCGGGGCTGAAGCCCTCCAGAGGCTTGTGAGGGCACCTGGGAGGCTTTTTGCCCACCTAGGGAATGGCCGAGAGGGCCTCTGCCTGCCCTCCCTCCACGTTTGTCCTGGGCAGGATGAGGATTCTCCAAGAAGGGCTCTAGGAAGCCAGCACCGCTGCCGGCCTAGCAAGAGCACAGGTCCCGTGGGCTTCCTTCTTCCACGTCCCTGGCTCAGCCCTCAATGCAGCTCAGAGCCGGGGACCCAAGGCCTGGGCAGGAAAAGCCCTGGCAGGTATCTGCTTCAGTGGTGGGGCTCCCGCTGCACCAGGTCTCCGAGCCCCTTCTGCCCAGGGCTCCCACCATCTCCACCTGGGCCCTGGCCCTCTGGCTGAACTGGGCAGGGTGGGGGTCAGTGGAGGTCAGCACGGTGGATGACCTTCGTCTGCCCTCACCTCTGTCCTTTCCGCCCAGCGGTCTCCCGTGTGCCCACCCCCTCCCCCGCTGGGGTGAGGCACGGGCTGACAGGAAGCCCCCCCCCCAACTGTTGGTCTGGGCAATCAGATAATTAGAGTTAAGGCAGGGGTGGGGA
This sequence comes from Lepus europaeus, assembly GCF_033115175.1. Taxonomy (NCBI): domain Eukaryota; kingdom Metazoa; phylum Chordata; class Mammalia; order Lagomorpha; family Leporidae; genus Lepus; species Lepus europaeus. The sequence continues at coordinate 65,479,448 of NC_084833.1, read as the reverse complement.
GACAGTGGGGAGAAGGAAAATAAAAATTCATGCCCGAGCAGCAGCTGCCAAGGGCCACCTCACCCTGCTCCAGGCTCAGTCCCCTCTGAAGAGGAGCCCTCAACCCAGGTGCCCTGGAGGAAAGGAGGGAAGGGGGCAGAGGGAGGGAGGGAGGGAGGGAGAGAGAAAGCCCTTCATGCAAACATCTTCCACCTTCCTTGCACCCGTTCACGGAGGCCACCAACTGCACAGGCTGGAGCCAGAGAGATCTGGGCTCAGACACGAGCGCTAGCATGACCTCCTTTTTGCTCCTCCGTCTCCACGTCTGTGAAATAGGGACGCTAAGTCTGATCTTGGAGAAAGCAGATGACTTCATGTGGCCGTATTACTTTCATTGAGTGGATGAGAAAACAGTGCTGCTGAAGATTATCGCTCTTAAAAGCAAGTTGGGCAAAATCTATATTGGAACCCAAGTCTCTGAGACTCCAACCAGCTTTCTTCTCCAGCTGGGAGCTGGGAGGGGATGTCTGGCAGATGCACTGCTTATGCAAATGTTTGGGGGTTGCCTAACTCAGCTTCTCAGATGAGCACACAGGCCACCTGGAATGGCCCTGACAATGGTGGCCCCAGGTGCCTTGTGCCAGGGGAGCCTAGGACACAGTCAGTTCCTGGAAGCCCTGCTCCAGGCTCTTGGGTGACCCAGCTCTGTCCTTCCCTCTTCCTAAGTGCCCCCACTCCACATCCCATTGCCTACCCCTGTGATTGGGTGAAGAAGTGCAGGTGCACCTGGCGTGGCATTCATGGGAGCTGTGTGTCTCACTGTGTGCATGGAAGCACGGGTGTGTCATACATGTGCTGGGGGGAGAGGTCCTGTGTGTGTCCAGCTTCATCTTAATGACATGTGTGTGGCTGTTTCATACCTATGTGCTATTGAGTACATAAACTGCTTATGATATGTCTACATATGGAGTGATCTGTCCCTAGTGTGCAAGAGAAACTGGCAGACCACGTGCAGGGCTACTTGTGTGGCTGTGGGCGTTGCTGGCCTAGATGCACCTGCCGCATGTGGAAGTACCTGTAGCCAGGTGTGGGCAGCCTGTGGCTTCCACAGAGCATCAGGTGATTTGGGGGATCCGAGACAAGTTCCCTCTCCTCACCATCTCCATTCCCCTTCCTTCTAATGAGCTGGGTAATCCTTGAGAATGTTCCGGAACTGGGGCCCCTCTGGGGAGGGAGAGACAGAAGTTGACCGCAGCACCTGACAGGCAGTCAGAAATGGGGTGGGGGTGAGGGAAGCGGTGTGTCTGCTCAGGGGAGGCCAAGAGAGGGGAACGGTCCCCAGAAACACAGCCCAGCTCCAGCCCCAAGCGCCTCTAGGCTCCCCTAGCTTCTGAGCCTCAGGCTTCCGCTGCCCCCACCAGCACACCCCCCCCTCACCTGGGGAGCCAGGACGCCAGCTGGGCGTGGTGCCTAAGGCTTACAGTGCGCTTCGAAGATTGCGCGAAGGCCTGGTGAGATGGCCCTGCGAAGAACCAGGACCGGGACACGAACTCAGGTCTCCGGACGCCGACCTCTGCGGTGACCAAGCTACTGGCGGGCGCCCAACGATGCCCGGGCACCGCAGGGAGACCCAAGTCGGACTTCCGCGCCCCGCGGCTGCCGCTACTGGAGCCGGGCCTCACCTGGGCCCCACGCGCACGGTGGACGCCCGTTGTACAGAGCAAGCCCCCTCCGTAAATCCTCGGGGCGCCGAGTCCGCAGGAGCCGCAGCGCTGGCGCCGGATCCGTGGCGTCCGCGGGGACCCCGCTCCGCCCCCCGCGCGCGGCCCAACCACCCGGTGGGGCTCGGCGCGCTGACGTGGGCGGATCAAAGCGGCCGCCCGCGCCTTATAAAGCCTTTGCCGAGGCCGGCGCCGGAGATCGCGCCGGGCGAGCGGGCGAGCGCAGGCCCCGGGAGCCGAGCGCAGGGGAGAGCCCTCCGAGTGCGCGCCGGAGTGCGCGGGGCACCGGAGCCGGCTGCCGCCTGCCAGGCTCCCTGGCGTCCTGCTCCGGCCTCCAGCCCAGCCGAGCGCACTCGGGCCCCCTGGGAGCCGCGCTCCTGGCTCCCGGACCGGCCGGCGCAGCGCGAGCGCCCAGAGACGAGAACTGTGGTCGCCGGAGCTTGCAGACGCTCAGGAGGACCCGTGAGGGCGGGGGTCGCCCGAGGCCTAGGGGACAGCGCTTCTTGCATTCGCCACGACCCCAGGGCACCCACTCCCGGGTAAGCAAACCGAGTCTCCTCCAGACCTGCGCTCTGTAGCACCCGCGAGTTCCGCGACCGAGAGCAGCCCCGAGCCCGGGGACGCGGCCCTAGGGGCTGAGGGCTGGGGGCGCTGAGCAGTTCCCGCAGCCTCCTCAGCCCTCCTCGCCCCGGCGTCCCTCCCAGTCGGTCCTCGGATGAGGTCACGCCCCAGCCGTCCCGGGGCCGGGGGTCTTGGATCCCGCCGCCCAGGGCGTGAGTGAGGCTCGGCGGGAGAGGGTGGCTGAAGGCGCAGAGAACTCGCAGCTCCCACCACACTGGGAGGTGGCGGCGGCCGCCTGGGGTTGACAATGGCTCTCCAAGGCGGCGGGGGAAGGGGCAAAAACGAGTTTGTTTACAGACCTGAGCTTCAGGCTGGGGGTGAGGAGGAGGGGAGCCCCGGCCCAGGCCCCGCCGCAAGTCTGGAGCCGCTGAACATCTGGCTAAGCTCGCGTGCGAGCCCCACAACACCGCGCCCCCCCCCCCCCCGTCCCGGCGCTGGGGTGCCCCCGTGTCCCTGGCGGGCCCGGGGTAGCGCGGGAGAGTTCCCGCGTGTGCCCGGCTCACCGTTCCCAGTTCCAAACAACCCGCGTCCCGGGTGACCCGCGCCGCGGCGGAGCAGCCGCATCTTCGGAGACCTGGGACGAGGGTCCGAGCCGGCCTCGCAGGTAACCCTAGCGCAGTTGCTTGTATCGCGAAGGTCGCTGCGCGGGCCCGGCCGGCGGTGGCCTCCCGTACCGTGTGGACGCTGCCCCGGTGCGCGCTGCGGCTCTCAGCCCAGCACCCCCGCGCGCCGTGGGTAGGAGAGGCGCTACGAAGTCCCCGCCAGCGCGGCTCGGAGGGGAGGCCGCGCCGTCGGCGACGTTTCCGGAGACCGCGGCTCAAGCCTGTGGCCACCTGCCCGCGATGCGGGGCCAGGCGCGTGCCCCTCCCCGCCCGCGGCTTCAGGGGGCGCCTTGGACCTGCCCCGCGGCGTGGCGGGAGGGGCAGCTGTTTCATCCAATACCCCACGCTGTGACTCTGCCCCACTGCGCGCCGGGCCGGGCCCCGGGCTGAGCGCAGCGAGTGTGTTTTACAAGGGCCAGGACCCAGAGGGCACTCAAGCTGCACCAGCCCGGCACGCGGATACAGGGGCCCAGTTAGCGGAGGGGACTTGCCCCCGAGTGCCACCGGTGGGAGGCAGCAGCCTCCCCCCCCCCGCCTGGCGCCCCCTGGCGGGCCGGGGACTCGGCGCCGCGAGTGCGTCCCGATCCGCAGACGCACGCAGGCTGAGGGTGACCCGCGGCGCTCGGCAGTCCAGGGCGCTAGCGCACCGGCCAGGAATAGTCCGTCCGGAGTCACAGGCCCAGGTCAGGCGCCGCCTCCCACGGCGACGAGCTGGGGCGGCGGCGAAGCCTGGCATTGCGGGGGCTGCTCGGCAAGCTTCGGGCGTAGCTGGAGCCCCCCGGTCTCTGTCCGCTGTGTGATCCTAGGGGCCGGACGCGGGTCGCCCGCTGGGGGTCTGCGCCCGCGCAGCCCGGGTCTCCCTCCTCTTCCCACCCCGGAACTCTGGGCGCTTGGAAGAGCCACCTGGGAGAGGTGGGAGCTGCGGAGAGAGACTGGCCCGAGTCTGGACAACTCGCCCCACGCCCCGCTGGGCTGGCCTTTTTCTGAGAAGTGCGGGGTGCGCCCAGGACTAGCCAGACAAAGGGCCTGGATCCGGGCTGCGTGGAGTGGGGGGCCCAGTCCCACCGAGAGCCCCGCCCAGATCCCCAGCCTTGGGTCGGTGAGTTAGCAGCGAGCGCTTGCTGGGTGCCTGGCTGGGGACCCTCTGGAGCGGCGAGCGCGGGGGCTTTTCCTGGCTCTCCTGGCCGCGCACAAGAACGCCAGGAGGCAGTGGGATGCGGGATGCTCGCGGTGCTCGGGACGTGCCCGCACACGTGCAAACCCGCGTGCCGGTGATCGTGGAAGCCCGCGGGCAAGGGCGCAGAGTCGCGGGGCCCCGAGAGGCCGGGAGGACTCGGGAGATGTGCGCTGACGCCCACCCCGGTTTTGTGGAAGGGGAGACTGAGGCCGAGGCGGGGCGGGGGGGGGGGACGGGAGGCGGGGTTGAAGAGTTGCGCTCGGCCGCAGAGCCCCCTGGCGCTCCAGTGCCCCAAACCCCGCGGAAAGGAATCCCTTTGTCTTTGCCCCTCCCGGAGGGAGAAGGGCTGGGGCCGTGTGCGACTCCAGGCGAACGCCAGGTGGTGGTAAATTTGGAAGAAGTTGGGAAGGGAGTTAATGAGGTGAGAATGAGGAGCAGCAAAAAAAAAAAAAAAAAAAAAAAAAAAAAAAAAAGCAGCAGAGCGCAGCTCGGCGGGCCGCGGGCGGGCGGGCGGGGGAGCGGCTCCTGCGCGGCCAGGGCGCCGCCTGGCGGCTGGCGCGGGCACCGGGCGGGCTGCCGCGCGCGGCCGGGTTCCGCAGTCCTGCCCCGCCTGCGGCCGCCCCCCCCCCCAACCCCCGGAGTCTTGTAGCTAACGGGGGCCTCGGAGATCCGGAACTCTGAACTGCACAGAGTGCCTCGCCACGCGCGCTCTCATCCTCCCCTGCCCAGGCCACGAAGTCCGTGCAGGGGCGAGCCCCCACTTCTCAGCGGACCCCGCGCAGGGACCCGCCGCTCACTGGCCAGCTGGTCTGGCGCACCGCACGGCTCTGGGCCTCAGTGTTCTCCTTTGTGGGATGGCGCAGTGAGCGTGCCTAGTTCACGGAGCTGCTGGGAAAAGCAGCTGTTAAGGCGAAGGTTCTTTCTAAAGAGGCCGAATCACCCCGGTTTACAGAGCGGGTAGACTGAGGCCCCATAGGGACGGACAGATGCCAAGGCAGCGATGACCGAGAGCAAGGGCCCATTCCTGTCCGCCTTCGGTCTGGGTGTGCGTCCCGGGGACCCCCTCCGCGGCCGTGGCTCCCAGCCGCCTGCTCGGAGCGCCTCTCCCGAGGTTCTCGCTTCTGCCGGCCCCGGCCCTTGTGCGGGCCGCCCGGGCCCCCGCAGAGCCGCGCTGGGCGGACACGCCCTCGGCCGGCCGCTCCTCTTGGAGCCAGGCGCCCGCCGCGTCCCCGGGGCCGTGCGGGGCGGGAGGGACGCGCGGCCTCCCCGGGCCGATCCCTCCTTTGTAATTTGAATAAACGCCTCCCCGCCCCGCGCGCCGCCTTAACCCGCCACCCCCGCTCTCCCCACTGCAGGCGGCGTGCGCGGGACGGACTCCGGCGCGGCGGCTGCAGGGTGCGAGCGCGGCGCCCGGCGCGCAACCATGAGGGCGCGGCCGCAGGTCTGCGAGGCTCTGCTCTTCGCCCTGGCGCTCCACACCGGCGTGTGCTATGGCATCAAGTGGCTGTAAGTGGGGACCCCGCGGCGGCCGGGGGCGGGAGGGCCCCCGGGCGTGGCGGTGGGGGTCGTGGGCGAGCCACTCTCTGGTCTCGGCGCCCTGCTCGTCTGTCCCGGGCTGCGGAGAGGGAGCAGGCGGTGGAGGTGCCCGCGCCGCCGCAGGGGCGCCCTCGCGAGGCAGGGCTGCCAGGGCTCCCGCGTGTTTCCTTGTCAGTCGCTTCACCCTGGGGGGCGTCCTGGCGCCTGACCTTGGGCCAGTGCGCTCCACGTCTCGGAGCCCCAGTGTCCCCCTGTGGCAAAGTCAGGCAGGAATCCCCGGGCTGCCCCTCCGCGCCGTCAGACGCTGGGCACACGTGCAGGCAGGTCTTCCCTGGGCTCTGCGCTGCTGACGGAGGGGCCGGCGGGAGAAAAGCTGCCTTCCGCGGGGCTGTGGGCCGGGAGAGAGAAACCCAGCCCCTTCCCAGAGGAGCTGCCCTCTGGGCCGGGAGAGATAAGCCCAGGCCGTAAATAACTCCACAGTGTCCTGTGTCCTAGGGGACTCCGGTGTGGGGAGGTGTTGGGGGGGGCAGAGGCAGGGCGACCCTCGGGACTGGCACTGCAAAGATTTTCCGTGGGCTGGTACCCCGGGGCCTTGAAAAGGCTCCTGGGTTTGGTAGGTGGGGCCGTGGGGAGGAGGGGGCTCCTGGAACAGAGGGCCAGGGGTAGGAGACCCGGTTCTGGACTTGGGGTGGGGGGCGGGGAGCTGAGCAGATAAAACTGCAGGGGACAGACTAGGGGCGTTGCAGAGGAGCCCGCGTGGAGGGTCTATGGATTAGTTGGAAGACAAGGAGATAGTGGCCGGCTGCCAGCAAACAGTGTGGAGGTCACCGGCCCGTCCCTCCGGAGCTGGGTTATCGATTAATTGGTGACTCGAGAGAGGAGCCCCATCTTGCTGCGGCTCTGGTAGGGCCTGGGCCTCCGCCCCGGGGCAGCCGCTTCTCCCAGACGGCCACCTGCTGCTCTTGGGTGCTCTGGCCGCTGGCAGGGAGTCCTAGCCGCCCCCTCCCCGGCCGACCAGCTGAGGAAACTGGGGTCCAGAGAAGGGAAGGGCACACGAATGGGCGAGCGGGACCCCTTCTGCTGCTGCCCAGAGCATTGTAGGGGCCCCTAGCGGGCAGGCTGTGCGGTGGGCCTGGACCCCGCCCCTCTGGGTAGAAGCCCCCAGCCCCATGGGGGAGATGGTCGCACAGAAAATCCGGAGCCCAGTAGAGGAGTGCTTGGTCCCTTGGGAGGCAGGTGGCCGGGCTGGGCTTGGCGGGACAGTGGGATCTTAAGTGGCAAGGAGAGCCGGCCTCCTAGGCGGGATAGGCAGTGGTAGCCACGAGGCCTGGCGGGCTCGGGGTGGGCGTGCGGGGGATTTGGAGACATCCGGACTGCTGCCGGAGTCCCCGTCCTCGTGGAGGTGACAGCCCAGGCTCTGCCTTTTGCCAAGAGAGGCGAGTCAGGCACAGAGAGGTGGAGGAACCCCCAGGGCCACGCAGCTGGTGGCTGGCGGCTATGGGACGAGCACCCGGGGCAGCCGGGCTCCAGGAGGCTAAACCTCATGGTAATAGTTAAGCTCTCGCTGGAGGCAGGACGGAGGGGGTGGGGGAGAGGTGGTGTTTAAGAGCAGCGATTATATTCTGCCGTGTGCTGAATGTCTCCACACACACAGGGCGCTCAGCCCGCGCGGCGTGGCGGGCACTGCTCTGAGTGCCGTCCGTGTATGGTTTCACTCTGCCATTACCCCCATTCCACAGAAGAGAAAGGGAAGGCATGGGGCCTGTGGGTGGCAGGAGGCGGCCAGCAGTGGGGGACAGGGAAGTGCATGGTGGGGGCGGGAGGCTGGGGACTCATCCGGAGTCTCGGGCTTAGGAAAGGGAGCAGGAGATGAAAGGGCACCTGACCAGATGTGGCCTGGAATGCCCACCTGGTGGGTGCCCAGGGGCCTGAGCAGGTGGGAGGAGGCTGGGGGGAGGGGTTGGAGTGGAGCACGGCTGCCAGTGGTATAACCCAGGGAGCCTTCCCTTATCTTAGCCCAGCCAGGGGGGCTCTGCCTCTCTTAGCTACAGCCCACCAGGCCCCGAGATGCTCCCAGCAGATGGTAGGGGGAAACCCAGTCTGGCGGTCCAGCCCCTTTACCACTGCCCCGGGAGGAGAGGCCGAGGGCAGTCCCAGGCTGGCCAGGAAGGCCCCCAAACCCTCCCTCTCCTGCCTGCAGGCTGGGGGCCGGGAGCAGGGCTGGGGCCCGAGGCCCAGCCTCTGCACTGGCAGCGCCCCTGCTGGGAGCCGGGCCCCGAGCCCATCATCACCTCAGCCCCTCTCAGCCTGTTTGCTCAGCTCCAGAGGAGCTGGCCGGTCCCTCGACCTGGGACAGGCTTCTCGGAGGTGACAGGAGAAGTTGGCCAGTGCAGGAGGGGCCGCTCTGGGGCGCTCTGGCTCCTACACTTGGTCCCAAACACAGGAATCGTGACTTGGCGAGGAGGGAGCGGCTCCCCAAGGCCACCCTGGGGTAGATGGAAGCACAGGAGAAGCTGGGCTTGCCTGGGTGGCCTGAAGCCTGGATCCCACCCTGTCGGCCAGGCCACGTGGGCACCAGGATGACGCGTGGAACGTGGCAGAGGCAGGCAGAGGCCTGGCGTGGGGAACAGGGTCTCCTTGGCTTCCACTGCTCTTCTACCAAGGGCTGGCAGGGCCTGGGGCGGAACCCCAGGCTGCCCAGCCTGGTGCAGGCGCCTTCTCTCCCTGGCACTGAAGTTAGGACCTGCCCCTCCTCCCCATCCGTGGCTGACCTCAGCCGTCTCCCCAGGAGGGCGGCGCCAGTAGGTGGCCTGCCTACCTCTGGGTGATCCTGGGGGTGCCTGAGCCCTGCCCTGCTGAACGGTGGGTGCCAGCGCTGTGGCTCTGTCATGTGTGAGTTACAGAGGGAGACCAGGGCCCAGGTCTCTTACAGGAGCCCACTGGAGGCTGCCCGAGCCGTGGCCTAGGAAGGGATGCTGACCAGGGCAGGTGCCGGCAGGGGGCTGATTTTGGAAGGGGCCTCACCTGGGCCATGGACCGCACGGCCTGGGCCATGGACCTCACGGCTGCCCACAGAACCAGGAAAGCAACTCAGTGGCAGGCTGGGGAGAGTGGAGGAGCCAGCAGGAGGTGACATGGCCCTGCGCGGAGGCCTTGGGGAGGGAGGACCACCCAGGCCGGGGGTGTGTTGGTCATGCACTGAACACTGTGGATGGGGAAACAGGCTGATAAGAGGCAGCGACTTGCCCAAGGTCATGTGGTGCATGAGTGGCCGAGCCACAGCCTGTCCCAGGAGAGCCTGGACACCCTGAATGAGAGGCGCCGCGGGACGGCCTCGCCGTGAACTCTCTGTCCCCTCCTGTCCTTTCTTCCACCCTCTCCCCCATGCTCTCCCCCCCACTCCAACAAAGCAAAATGTTTCCAATTAGGGGGTCTGCAGAGGGAGGCAGCCAGAGAGAAGTCCATGCAGGCAACTCCCCCGCGCCCGCCCTAATCCGTGATTACCTCCCCAAGGGGGATTTAGTTCCAAGCGGTCATTACCGCTAATTACCAGACGAGCGCCTGGCCCTCCCCTGGAGTGGAGTCGGCTGCCTCCACCTGCCTGCTCCTGTGGACGCTGCTGGCACTCCCGCCCCAGCCAGCGGCTCCCTTGGCCCCTAGGGCGGGGCCCTGGCTCTGCACTGCCCTGTGTCCTCCAGGCACCTCCAACACAGCTGCCAGGGGGAGTCCGGGCCCTGTCCTGGGGGGTGCACTCAGAGCACCTCCTCTCCCTGCCGCTGGGACCCAGCTGCAGGCTCCAGGGGTGTAGACAGCGCCCCTGCCCCAGAGACACAGCAGCCAGCAAAAGGGATGAGAACTGAGAGAGTGGTTCAGAGGCCAGCGAAGAAAGCCCAGCCAAGGTGAAGGGCAGAGCAGGCCCGGGACAAGCCGTGGGCGCCTGGCCCCATGCAGAGCACAGGCGCCCTGGGCAGGAAAGGCTGTGTCCCTTGGGAGGGACCGACCCCCTGCTGCGGAGGGGTGCTGTGACTGGCTGGAGGATGCTGGGCCCAGCCTCAATGCCCTCATTTGTGCAAAGAGGGGGTAGTCTGGTCCAGCCCCCCACCCCCACCCCGAGGGGTGCAGTGAGAGGCTCTGGGAGCTGAGAAGTGCCCAGATGGGGGCTGCTCCATCCCAGCAGCTCTGCACATTGTTTGCTGGGTGGAAGTGGAGAGGCTGCCTACAGCCCAGAAGCCCACCGAGGCCATAACGCTGGCCTTGGTGTGGCCAAAGCCCACCCAGCAAGGACTGCGAGGACTTAGACAGCTGGTCCCCGGGGAGGGAAGAGCAGAGTGGCTCACCAGAAGCCGTGCTAAGGCCGCTCCTGGCCAGCCCCGTGCAGGACCCTGGCATCCAGCTCTGTCCCTGCTCTCGGTGGGCGGGGCTGGGATGGACCGCAGCAGGGCCCACTGCGCAGGACACCATGGTTGCTCCAGCAGGCTGGGTTGTGGTGCCCTGCCACTGGCCCGGGCTTGCTTCCAAGGTCCCTGGGCAGCGTGAGAAGCAGGAGGAGGTCTGTTAAGTGTGAGTGCTTCCTGGGGCACGTGTCGCGTCGTCTCTCCCAGCGCTCGCCAGCCCCTGGGGTGACTGTTTGCTAGTTGGTGCTCAGGGAGGGGCAGCAGTTCGAACGGCGCATGGAGGGCGGAACTTGGGCTGGAACCCAGCTTCTGCTCCAGTGAGCGGGGAGACCCCATGAGTATTTCACACTCTGCACACATCTTACTTAGGTCTCGCCGTAGCCTTCGGAAGGAGACATGATCACTTCCTCATAGCAGATGGTGACTTGAGGCCAGAAGGGCTGGGTAACTTCTGTCGGCCCCACAGCTGGCACTCAGAGCTGGGGCGCTTTCCCTGCCTGTCGCCGTTGATCAGTTTATCCAGCTCTTAGGCTCTCCTTGAAGAGAGGGCCTAGGTCATGTTCATTACCAAGTGAGCACAGGAGGTGCACTTTATTTCTCCAGTGAGTGGGCGAGAACATGTATTCCTCCAGGTCCAGGAGCTGGGGGAGGGGCATTCCTGGCGTGAGGAAGCCCTTGGCCTTGACCGGCTGGACAAGGGAGGCCACCCACGGGCAGGGAAGGCCACTGAGGCGGTGGTCGTCATGGCTTCTGTCACTGAGCACTGACCACGGCGCATCCGCCAGGCGCGGAGCCTGCGCCGAGCCATGTCAGACCTCACCCCCGAGACACTGCCAGGAGGCTGATGGGAGCACAGAGCCGGGGAGCTGGGGGTCTCTCCAGCCCTGGCTGTGAACCCCAGGTCTCCGCCTCTGCCTGTATGATGAGGTCAGCATCTGGGGCCCCCAGACAGGACTGCAGCGTGCTCTCTCCTGGACCCTGTGTCTCTCCAGGGTCTCTGCTGAGCCGCTGAGGTCTCTGGGTTCCAGAGGCCCGTCTGCTGTGGCTGGCAGCAGGGGATGAGACTGTGAGGAGTCCCCTGGGGCTGTGAGGTCCTTCTGCTCCTTGGTGACGGCCTGAGAGGATGGCAGGTCCAGGAAGGACCTGGTGCCAGAGCCGTGGAACCCTGAGCCCAGAGCAGCAGCTGGGAGGCCCTTGGGCCCTGTGATGTCATCAGGGTTGGCCCCACCTCCCCAAGCATGGGTGAGGCCAGCGCTTGCCCAGGGAGGGGCTCTGTGTTCCCTGTGCTGCCCTGCGGGTCTTCTCAGGACCTTTGAAGCGTCAGCATGCGTGGCGACTGTCCACACCGCACGTCCCCAAGAGCCCTTTTCTTGGAGTAAGCGTCTCACCAGAACCCAGTCTGAGAAACACATTTTACAGGTGTGGTCGCCGAGGCCCAGAGAGGGGCGGTGCAGTACTGAGGTCATATAGCAAGTTCACGGCTGCGTCGAGCAGAGACTCAGTTTCCCTAGCTCCAGACTGTCCCCGAGTCCAGAGGCTCTTCAGTCCTCCCATGGATCTGAGACTTTACAGCCTGAAAGATGACCTTAGCAGTGAGCCGGAGCAGGGATGGGAAGTCCCTGACCGGTGTTGCGCTCGGTTAATAGTACGAGTCAAGGTCACGACTGTGATAACCCGGCAGTGAGCGTGGTTGCCGGTCGTGACGGCGCAGTGTTGACCGAGCGATGAACAGCGGCGCCATGTGAGTGCGCCGTGAGCTGTAGGTCGGCTGCTGTTAGTGTGTTGCTCATGAGACTTGGAATCCTGTTAGGGTTAGGGCCTGAGGTCCAGAGACGGGCAGTGATGTCCCCCAGGTCACACAGGGTTGAGAAGCAACCCATGGCTCTGCCAGGTGGCGTTTTGCCTCCCAGTTACCTGGCCCCGGGGGGGTCCCCTGAGGGGAAAGCTGGGACCAGGAGGGCAGGTGCAGGCCCTCTTGGCTCCTCACAGCCCTGTCTTTCTTTCTGTTGGCGGCTGCCTTTCGGCGGTGTGCAGGGCGCTGTCCAAGACGCCGGAAGACTTGGCGCTGAACCAGACGCAGCACTGCAAGCGTCTGGAGGGCCTGGTGTCTGCGCAGGTGCAGCTGTGCCGCAGCAACCTGGAGCTCATGCACACCATCGTGCGCGCCGCCCGCGAGGTCATGAAGGCCTGCCGCAGGGCCTTCGCTGACATGCGCTGGAACTGCTCCTCCATCGAGCGCGCCCCCAACTACCTGCTCGACCTGGAGAGAGGTAGGGGCTGCGGGTGCGGGCGGCGGGGCCGGGATGGCTGCAGCGTAAATCCGTGTGTGTTTAGACAGGTGGGTGGGTGAGTGCACGGAGTGAGGACGGATGGACGTGGCCACGGATGGAGGGCCGTACAGGTGGATGAGTGAGTCAGGGCCGAGCATCAATACCTGGACAGTTAGTCCGTGCCAGGGTTGTGAATGACAGCACAAACACACACGTGCCCTGAATGTGTAAGTGAAGGAGTGAGCGGCACCTGCACCGCGCCCCCTGGTTGCCACCTGCTCTGCTGAGGGTCAGGTGCAGGGGAGCTCCTTGAAGGGGAGCGTACAGTGAGAACCCTCGGGGGCTGACAGGTGTGCCCAGGTGATCCCAGGCCAGGCCGACTGAAAGTCCTGTGCCACTATCCCTAGAGAGGAGAGGGACAGAAGAACGTCTCGGTGAAGACTCCCTGGAGAAGGTGGCTTCTGGGCTAGGTTTGGGGCCCCATGGAGATAGGCTTTGGGCGGGCAGAGGCCAAGGGTCCGAGTACAGCCGATGGCTGCGCAGCACTCGGCAAAGCTCCCTTCCTTCCTGAATCGCTGGCCTGGAGCAGCCACCTGCTCCTACGGCTAAGGCAGTCGAGGCTCCAGAGGGCACGGAAGGGACTCGCTGGAGGAGTGCTGGGCCTCATCCCGGCCAGGACACCCAGAGCCAGTCGGCGGGGTCTGCAGATTCCTTCCCTGGGGCAGCTGCCACTGTGCCCCCGAAACTGACTGGCTTCCAGCAGAGCAGCGCCTTGCCGCCCACGTCTGGAGCCGGACGGCAGAGGTCCAGGCCCCGCGGGGCTGTGCTCCAGGAAGGGGCCTCCTTGCCGGCTTCCGGCCTCTACTGCTGGCCGTGAGTCCTGGGCAACCTTGGCTTGTGGCTGCGTCCCCTCCCGCTCTGCTGTTGCAGGGCTGTGGCGGTCTCCCCTCAGGTATCTGTGCACCCCAAATGCCCTCTTAGAAGGACACCAGCCACTGGCCTTGGGGACCCCTCTGCCCCGACCCAGTACAGCCTCGCCTTAGTGCCATACACCAGCAAAGACCTGGTTTCCATTTCTATAAAATGAGATTGGTTTAGTTATTTGAAAGGCAGAGTTACAGAGAGAGGGAGAGACAGAGAGCTCTCCCATCCGCTGGTTTATACCCCAGATGGCTGCAACTACCAGAACTGAGCCAGGCCGGAGCTAGGGGCCTGGAACTCCATCTGGGTCTAGATGCAGGGGCCCCAGCACTCAGGCCATCTTCCACTGCTTTCCCAGGCACACTAGCAGGGAGCTGGATCGGAAGTGGAGTGAACAGGTCTCGAACCAGTGCCCGTGTAGGATGCCGGCACTGCAGGCAGAGGCTTAACCAGCTATGCCCCAGGGCTGGCCCAAGACCTTATGTCTGCATAAACTCAGGCTTCCAGAGAGTGGGGGCCCCTTGCCGGCATGTTTCTGGGGGCCACAGCTGAAGCCCCCAGGCCGTTGGGCTGCCCCCCGTTCCTTGCTGGGCCCGGGGCCTGGGCCTCCGTTTCTGACAAGAGCCCCGAGCAGAAGGGACAGCGCTGTGAGTGTGCGGGGCCGGGGCCGTGCCTGTGGGCCCTGTGAGTGACCGTGCCTGGCCGTGTGTTTGTGGGGGACTGGGTGGGGGGGTAACAGGCTGACGGCTCTAGTGCCAGCCCTGTCCTGGCTGACTCCACGGCGGGGGGAGGGGCGCGGAGGGGGAGGTGGGGTCCCATTCCTGGCTCAGCCCCCCGCCCGGCTGACCGGCTCCCCAACCCCAGGGACCCGGGAGTCGGCCTTCGTGTATGCGCTGTCGGCGGCTGCCATCAGCCACGCCATCGCCCGGGCCTGCACCTCTGGCGACCTGCCCGGCTGCTCCTGCGGCCCCGTCCCAGGTGAGCCACCCGGGCCTGGGAACCGCTGGGGAGGATGTGCGGACAACCTCAGCTACGGGCTCCTCATGGGGGCCAAGTTTTCCGATGCTCCTATGAAGGTGAAAAAAACAGGATCCCAAGCCAATAAACTGATGCGTCTACACAACAGTGAAGTGGGGAGACAGGTAACCACCCACCCCACCCACCCCAGATGGTTGTGCTTGTGCCATTGGCCCAGAAAGGGTCCACCCTGTGTGCCCCGATGGGGGTGGGGGGATCGGGCCCTGGTCGGCCCACACCTGATGTGCCTCCGACCTCCCTCAGCTCTTCCCCCTCCAACTGCTTGGGGCTTGCCTGCCTCCTCCTCCAGGCAGCCCACTAGGATTTGGGTTGTCTGAGCAGAAGGAGCACTGAGCTAGGAACCAGGGATTCTGAGTTCTGGCCTTGGCCGTGGCGCGGAGCTCACTGAGGAGCTACCCTGGGCACATCCCCTCCTCTCTGGCCTCAGTTGTTCCATCTGGGTAACGGTGGGAGTCTGGTGTCCCGCCAACTCTTCCTCTGGGCGTGGAGAGGGCCGTGGGCAGCAGAGTCATCTCCTGGGGCTGACCAGGGACCCAGCCAGGCCCAGCCCAGCCCCCCCAGCACAGATTCCCCCAACGCCTATTACTGTCCTCATTCCAGCAAGGTCGGGCGGGTGAATGCGTAGTGGATGAGCGCACCTCTGGTTTGTTGGAAGTGGAGAAGGAGGCAAATCCGCAGGAGTCGGTGTTGCAGACACCGCCCGGCGGCCGACAGGTTCTCTCCCCCTGGGCCAGGTGTGCTGCCCCCTCTTCCCAGGTGAGGGCGCGGCTGGCTCCTCCCCCAGCACTGCCTTCTCGCACACTCCCCTCTGCACCGTTAGCCCCATCTTGCAGAAGTCCCGGATGAGGCCGTGGGCTCCAAGTCCAGGGGCTGCTGTGTCCTGGCTGTCTCTCACTGGGAACCTTCTGGGCCACTCTTGGCCAGTTAGGGACATTGAGGCCAAATCACACCGTGGGTCTGTAGCAGAGCCTGGTCAGGGACTCAGGACTCAAGTCTCCCAGGCCTGGCCACCTGCCCCCCGCGCCCTTGGAAGCCCAGGGGGAGCCTTTGATCAGCACCCATCCTGGAGCCCAGCCTCCTTCACTCCACCCTAGGACCAGCTGCAGTCCCCTGCTGCCAGGGCACAGCCCTGGACCCCAGGCAGTCCAAAGAGGCCACATCAGGGCCCCCTGGCCACCATGTGCGGAGCTGCGTGAGGATTAGATGGGTTCGGTGCGCCGGGCATTGGCACAGCTCCAGGCCCCTTCCCCTTAGACCAAGGATTGCACGTGGCGTCTGTTTCCCTGGTGGCTCAGGTGTGCCCGATGCTTGCGGGGCAAATTCCAGACTTTACACCCAGACACTCCCTGGGTCTCCTCCTGCGGGCCCTGGGGAGGGGGGCAGGAGCCTCAGGACTTTGGCCAGCTCCCTCCTTCCCGGAGTGGCTCTGGGCAAGTTCCCGCCTACTCTGCCTCAGTTTCCCCAACCCTCTGATGCAGGTGGACCCAAGTGACGGGGGGGGGGGCAGGTCTGCACAGCGGTAGCCATGTGCTGGTTCATGTGAAAGGCAGAACTGCAGGCACCTACCTCCTGCCTCTCGGGACAGACGGGGAAGTTGAGGCCTGGGGGTGGGGAGCGAGTCATTCCTGAAGCCAGGGCTGGAGCCTGCCCACGCCCCCGAGCCTCCCTCTCTGCTCCAGTCCCCGCTGCAGCACGTTTTTCAGAACTGAAACTGACTTCACTGTGCCAGCTCACAGCCCGTCTTGTACGGGTCACCCTGGTGACACTCGGCCACCAGGAATCAGGGCCTGCTGCAGTGGCCGGTGCTTGCTCGGGTGAGCCCTCGCGCCATGGGCAGGAAGGTGTCCCCAAGCTTTCCCCGTGCCCCCTCCCTCCCGCGCTTGTCCCCAGTCCTCCCCACGCCCTGCCTTCCTTTGCTGCCTCTCTCCCTCTTTCCAGCAAGCGTTTAGTGAGCCCCGGTTGTGTGGGACATTTCAGGGCCATGGCTTTTGGGGTCACCTTCACTCCGGGTTCAAATCCCAGCTCCAGGATTTCCTGGCTGTGCAGCCCTGGGCATGAGCCCTGTCTCTCCTTAAAGTGGAAGGGAAGCGCCCTGTGACAGGTGCTGTTGTCCTTGCAAATGCCACTGCCCCTGCCCTCCCCACTGCCCCCCTGTGGGAGGAAGACCCACGGCAGCACCCTGCGTGCCAGCAAAAGCTCGCCCCCTGGAGGCCAGAGCGGGCCCTGCCTCCCTGCCCGCCCCCAGCCACACAGTGGGTAGGGCCGGGGCCCCCAGGGCAGCCAGGCCCCGGAGGAGGCTGTGGCCGCCCAGCCCAGCGCCCTCCCCTGTCTGCAGGCTCTGCGTGCCTCTCTGGAAGTGAAGTGTAAGTGCCACGGGGTGTCGGGCTCCTGCTCCATCCGCACCTGC
The DNA here is from genome assembly GCF_033115175.1 of Lepus europaeus. Classification (NCBI taxonomy): domain Eukaryota; kingdom Metazoa; phylum Chordata; class Mammalia; order Lagomorpha; family Leporidae; genus Lepus; species Lepus europaeus. The sequence continues at coordinate 65,462,782 of NC_084833.1, read as the reverse complement.
TGGAAGGGGCTGCAGGAGCTGCGGGATGTGGCCGCTGACCTCAAGAGCCGCTACCTGTCGGCCACCAAGGTGGTGCACAAACCCATGGGCACCCGCAAGCACCTGGTGCCCAAGGACCTGGACATCCGGCCTGTGAAGGACTCGGAGCTCGTGTACCTGCAGAGCTCGCCCGACTTCTGCATGAAGAACGAGAAGGTGGGCTCCCACGGGACCCAGGACAGGTAAGGGCCTGTCCTCAGCCGGCGTCTGGGGGATGCCGTGGGGAGGGGCCGGGGCCTGGGGGGCCTGGCTGTACCTCTCGCTGCAGTGGAGGCTGGCAGGAGCCCCACCGTCCCCCGTGGGAAGGGACGCTGGCTCGCTGGGAAAGAGGCTGCTGGCCAGGAAGTGGGTGCCCAGCAGAGGAGGGGGCGTGCCATCGGCAGGTGCAAGGGGCGGGGGCGGCGGCCAGCCCAGGGGCTCCCGGCAAAGCTGCAGCACTGAATGAGGGCCTCCTGCCTCCTCTCTCATCCCCCGCCGCCACCGCTGCTGTGAGCCCTTCTCAGGCGCCGGGGCTTCCGGGGACCCTGTGTGTCTGAGCCAGGCTGGGGGTGCGCACAGCTGGCCCCGGCGCAGGAGAGAGGCAGGGAGCCCACGTGGCTGCAGCCCGGCGTGCCAGGGAGGCGTGGGCTCTGCAGAGGGCCAGTCCTGAGCGTGGGTCCCGGGAGGAGTGTTTCGCTGCCCTCTGATTCACAAGCACAGGACGTCCTCAAGGCGCCGAGGCCCCCGCGTGGCCCAGGGCCTGGTGCAGCGAGTTCCCCCGGAGGCGTCTGCCCCGGGAGCTCTTCCATCAGGGAGCCGGCGAGCCAGTGTGCGCAGGGCTCGGAGCAGCCTGAAGCCGAGCGCGGGTGTGTGCGAACGTGTCTGGCACATTGTTGGTGTCCGGCCAGCATCTGCTTCCTCCGAAGCCGTGTTCCTGCCTCCGGCGGGGGAGGGCCGGCTGGGGGGCTCAGTGAGGAGGCCCCGGGCTCCCATCTGGAGGCCACATGGAGGGGGTCGGGCCCAGTGAGGGTGGAGCGGGTCAGGCCCGGGGGAGGGGCCGGAGCTTGAGAGTCTGTGCCCAGGCAGCCGGGAGGGTGTGATGGGAGGAGGCGGCCGCTTCTGGAACACACAGGGACTGGGGAGATCACAGAGGACCCCAAGGCAGGGGACTCCCTGGATCTGTGAGCGGCTGTGTGTGTGTATACCAGGACGGGCATGGCCTCCTAGCTGTGTGAACCTGAGCAAACCCTTCGCTGTTCTGGGACTCAGTCTCACCATCTGTGCAATGGGCGTGCTGGCCCCAGCTCACAGGCTTAGTCAGCTTAGTCATTCCAGTGTCACTCCCCCAGCTTCTCCCTGTGCAGGGCCAGCCAGTCTCCCTCCTGCCTTCAGGCCATCAGTGCCACCGGTCCCTCCGTGCCCTGGGACTTGCCCCCATGCCACCCCCGCCCCCTCTGTCTCAGCCTGCCTCCACAGGCTCCCTCAGTCCTCAGGGGCTCTGGCTGCAGGAACAAGTGACCCCTGTGTCTCGGGGGCTTGCAACGGTGACCCCTGCCCTCGCCCTGCTCCGTGGGGCTGCAGGTCACCTGCTACTCCGCCTGGTTCTGGCAGTCACAGGGAGTGGGGGCTGTGGCAGAGGGAACCCCAGGAGCAAGGGCAGCACAGAGGGGCCTGACTCAGCCTCGACATCAAAGGGGGGCTTCCTGGAGGAAGGGAGATGCGGGATGGGCTAGGTTGGGGGATGTGGGGGTGCAGAGGGTTGTGTGTGGGTGAGTTTTATGAGCCGTGCAAGGCGTGTGCACAGTGGTGTCACTCTAGGGCTGGCCCCCCAGCCAGGGAGGGCACCTGCTGCCCTCCTCACCTCCATCTCCGGGCAACTGAGGCATCGTCAACAGCCACCCTCCCAGACCCCGGCCTTCTTGCCACGGCCTTTCCTGGATCCCCAGCCGCTGGTCCCGGCCACCGCCTCAGGCCTGGTCTGGCCCAGAACACGACGGGGCTGTGGGGACTCATGGGTGCAGGTGTTGAGCAGCTGAACAAGCACAGAGGGGCAGAGTGACAGCCCTGAGCGACAGGCCCAGCGCAGCAGAGCCGGGGCTGGAAGCAGGTCTGTCTGGCTTGCCCTCACCTGTGACGCAGGCGCTGCCTCCTCCCAGCCCGGGCTGGGCCTCTCCCTGCCTCCTCCTCCCCGGCCTCTCCTGGGGCTGTTCCTGTGCCCTATCCTTCCCCCTCCTCTGCGTGTTCCAGGGGAACCCCCTCTTCCAGGGAGCCCTCCTGCACACCCACAGACCCCATGCTCGTGCTGGGCATGCTCCCTCTGTATTCTGTGCCCTGGTTTCCACGATTGGATGCAGTGGCCCCTAGGGCTTGCCCACCTCATACCTTCTGGGACTTCCCTGTCCACACGGCCACGGGGGCCCTTTTGTCCCTGCCCGGCGCCCAGGCCTCAAGGCAGCCAGAGGGACCGCCGGTCTGAACGGGCATCTTCAGCAGACAGGACCGATGGTGACCCAGGATACTTCCGGTTCCCAGGGCCCGCGGGAGGGGTTTGGGAAGCGTGGCAGCCCCTGGCAGGCCTGGGGCAGTGGGCAGGCAGGGAGAGTGAGCACTGGCCTTGGGGTGGGCACCTCTGAGTTTAAACCTGCTTCTCCCCAGGCTCCCGGGGGAGCGTGAGCAGTGGGGTCATTGACTGGCAGGCAGTGCCCGTCCCGCAGGAGCAGGTGGCCCCAAGACCCCCTGAGCCTGAGGCCCCTGGGGCCCTGGAGGCCTGGCCCTCAGTGCAGCTGTGGGTGCTTCTGGATTTGCCCTGGGATTCTAACTGCAAAACTGATCTTGACATTTGTGATCAGTAAAGATGAATGCATGGAGTCCGGGGTGGTACACAGGCTGGTAGCACAAACGCCCATGTCCATATCGGAGTGCCGGCCGCTCTGCTTCCACTCCAGCTCCCTGCCATGGCCTGGGAAGGCAGCAGAGGATGGCCCAGGAGCCTGGGACTTTGCCACCTGTGTGGAGACCTGGGTAGAGTTCTGGACTCCTGGCTTTGGGCTGGACCAAGCCTGGCCATGGCAGCCATTTGGGGAGTGAACCAGTGGTAGAAGAACTTTCTACTTTACTCCCTCTTATCCCTCTGCCTTAAAAAAAAAAAAAAAGATTTTATTTATTTATTTGAGAGATAGAGTTACAGACAGTGAGAAGAAGAGGCAGAGAGAAAGATCCTCCTCCCGCTGGTTCATTCCCCAAACGGCCATAATGGCTGGAGCTGCACTGATCTGAAGCCAGGAGCCAGGAGCTTCTTTGGGGTCTCCCACGCGGGTGCAGGGGCCCAAAGACTTGGGCCATCCTCCACTGCCTTCCTGGGCCACAGCAGAGAGCTGGACTAGAAGAGGAGCAACTGGAACTAGAACCGGCGCCCATATGGGACGCAGGCACTGAAGGCGGAGGATTAATCTAGTGTGCCACGGGGCCGACTCACTCTGCCTTTCAAATCGATCCATCCATCAATCTTAAAAAAAAAAAAAAAAGCAGAAACCAAAAAAGACATCTCCAAGAAAGCAAAAACAGCCCTGTAATTGGATAGCAGCTTATTGGAAATACAGGGAAAGCCAGCAGTGGCTCGGGTAGGAGGATGGCTTAGCATCCCCCCTCGGCCCTTCCAAGAGGGGCCGTGAGCGCTCACCGGCCTGCCCTCCCCCGCAGGCAGTGCAACAAGACGTCGAATGGCAGCGACAGCTGTGACCTCATGTGCTGTGGGCGCGGCTACAACCCCTACACGGACCACGTGGTGGAGCGGTGCCACTGCAAGTACCACTGGTGCTGCTACGTGACATGCCGCCGCTGTGAGCGCGCCGTGGAGCGCTACGTGTGCAAGTGAGGCCGCGGGGGCGGCCGGCCCTGCCCTCCCGAGACGCCCCGTGGATTCGAAGACCAGGTGCTGGGCAGGCGCGGGAGGCCACTTGCAAGCCACCAGCACCCGGGGGCCTGGCCACTCTGGAAGGAAGGCCCGGAATTCAAAGGAGACCGACAGGCTTAAAAATAGCCTGGCAGCGGGGGCCCTGCGGTGCCCCCATGCTGCCTTCCAGGCTGCTCCAAGGAGTCGGGCGTGGCACCGGGGAGACTGGAGAGAGCCCGGCTCGGGCAGGGGTGCGCACAGCTCCCCGGCCCCGCCGAGGGCCCACCACATGGAACCACTAGTTTGGGTTGTACATTTTTTTTTCTCTTTTCTTCCTCTGGGGTGTGGGAGCTACAGAAATATTTATAAATCATTGCTTTTTCTTTGGGGTGGCTTGGCCTCAATTCCTCTTTATATATTTTATATATATATAAAAATCTATAAATATATATATAATGATCTATATTTTAAACAAGCCTCTAAAACAGCTGTATGAAATAAATGCTGAGTGCGCCCCCGCCCCGAGCCCGCCCCTGCAGTTTCTGGCTTCCTCGGGTGACCCGGGGCTGGCGGGGACTCCGCGGTTTCCGGGCAAGGCGGCCTCTGACTGATGTCCCCGCACCGCCCGCCCGCCCTGGCCCTGGTCCCCCTGAGAGATCTCTTGGTCAAGGGCAAGGACAGATGTCTTGAAACATAAGCCCGGCTGGCAGCATCTTTGTTCCTCAGGGACACACACGCAGGCGCGGGCACTGCTCAGCTCCCTGCAAGAGAATCCCCCATCCCCCCACCCCAGGAGTTGGCCCCAGTGGGGTTCCCGTGCTCCCCAGCCTCAGTTTCCCCATTGTAAAACGGTGTGGCTGTGGTTGAGGCCATCTGTGCGGGAGCTTGGCTTCTGGCTCTGTTTTGGACGTGGAACCAACAGGATTTGGCCTCTTTTTGCGCGTGGGGTGAGGGGAAGGAGGGCTGGGGGAGACTGCCTGGGTTTCAGCCGGAGCCTCTGGAAGGATGGCGGGGCCGAGTCCGAGTAGATGGGGCGGAGGGGGGCTCGGGGCTCCAGTGTGGACACGAGGGACTGCCATGCGGATCCGGCTTCAAGGGGGAATTCTGAGGAGCCCGGCCCCCCTCGAGAGAAGGGCTGGGGAGAGGCCAGGGCTGGGGACGGGCCACCCTCACCCTGGAGGTCGGGCAGGTGGAGAGGGAGCACAGGGACTGTAGTGCCACCCCAGTCTCAGCATCGCTTCCTGCACGACGCCGGCCCTGATAAGCATGGGGGTGACAAGTGGGGCGCCCTCAGTGCCTGGCCACAGTTGCCCCCCCAGTGGAGGCATACCTTGCTCCGCCTGTGGGGTGACCGCCCAAACCCCAGCACCTAAGAGAACTCTAGGCCGCAGCTGGAGACAGCATGAGGAGGGGCGGCATGGGGCGGGGCCTCAGAGCCTGGGCAGGATGTGTGTGTGTGTGGGGGGTGCAGCAGGCATTCCCAGGGGTGGGATGCCGTGGACGCAGCCCCAGGGCTGGCCAATCCAGGGGGTGGGAAGAGGGCGGCTTCTGTGGCTGTGGGGGGTGGGCGGCGGGGGCAGAGACAGAATCCAGGCTGGAAGGAGCAGGAAGATAAATCTCTGCTGTTTGCAGATGAGGAAATTCAGAGGTGGGGAGGGCCTTTCCTGTGCTCACAGAGCTGATAAGGGGCTGGGGGCTGGGGGCTCCACGGGGCGGGGCTTCCACAGGGCGGGGAGTGGAGCCGCTGGGCGGCGCCAGCCTCGGTCTCCTGGAGCTCCGGTCCCTGAGGCTCAGGCCTCTTCCCCTGCTCCACAGGCTCCACTGGGACCAAGCACCCTCCCTAAGGTCCCGGGCGGGCACACAAGGCGGCTCTTACAGCCACAAGTGCCGTCCGGTGCCTCCCCAGGCCGCCCTTGTGCTCCAGCCACAGGCAGGCGGCTCGCCTGCGGCTCAGCTCTGGGCGCCTGCTGTGCTCCCGCAGGCCCGGGTGCCCTGTTCCCTGCTGGAGTCCACCCAGCCTTCACGCTCTCCACCAGGCCTCCCAGCCTCTGCGTGGAAGGGCTCTCTCCCACCCCAGGCTCCCACAACCCTGGGACTCTTTAAAGCAGCCACAGGGGAGCACAGCTAATGTACTTGTCCTCAGGGGGCCGGCTAATGCCTTCTCACAGGGCGCAGGTGAACGGCTCCCTCCTCCAGGAAGCCCTCCCTGACACCCTCAGCTGGGCCCGGGGCGTCCTCTGGGTTCCCACGGCCCCCGTGCTCCCACCTCGTGCCACGCTGAGCCAGGGTTGAGAGGTCTATGTTGTCTGTCGCTTGCCTCCCCCACTGTCTGGGGCTTCCCACGGGGCCCAGGGCCTGAGGGTGGCACAGACAGGGCCGAGCATAAAACAGGCCTCAGAGTGTTGGAGCTGGGGGTGTTCTCCTACCCAGGACAGGCTAGTGGGGGGATGACTCCCAGGAAGGGGGCCTTGAGCTGAAAGCACCTGCTGTGTGCACCCTCCCACGCAGCCCCATCTGGCCGCAGAGGAAACCGGGGCCCTGAGCCCAGCTGTGACCCTTCTCCCGGGCCAGGAGGGGAGCCCCTGCCTCTGTAGGCCTGGGTCCCTGGCACTGGCCAGTCGCACACCCATGACAAAGCCCTGCCCCCTTCTGGCTGGCCGGGGAGAGGAGGCACTGGGCAGGTGGGGATAGGTGGGGGCGGGGCCTCAGGTGTCCTGGCACCTGGGGATCCCAGAGGAAAACCCCTCAACCACAGGCTCCGGCAGCAGAAGCCAACCCAGAGCATCCAAGGGCCCAGGGGCGGATCTCTGGTGGCTGAATTCCTGTCCCAGCAGGAGCCCCCCACCCTGGGCGGGCCTGGAAACCGCCCGCCAGCCCAGTGGCTGTGCCGACAACATCACAGGCCACTCTGAGCCAGTGTGGGAGGCTGGCTGCAGCCGGGGGAGAGACAGCCTGGGGAGAGAGACAAGAGGACGGCAGAGAGGAAACAGGAACTCTCGGAAGGAGGGAGAGATTAGTCTGGTGGGAAATTGGAGGCCGGACAGATAAGGCACAGGCAGGGGAGAGGACACTGCGGCGGGCGGGGCGGGGCGGGGGCTGGCCGAGCCGAGCCAGCCAGGCCGGGTCTGCTATCTGTGATCACGGATGCCAGCTGCCAGGTAGTGCACGCAGGCCCCATTCAGGATCCCAGACCCAACACAGGCTGGAGCGGGCAGGTGGGGAGCGGGGGAGCCCAGCTGCGTTTCCCCCTCTCCTGCTGTGTGGCTCCAGGCAACCACTGACCTTCTCTGGGTGTCTGAGTTCCCACAGCCATTCTGAGGGGTAGAGTCCCGTATTGTGTTTCTGGGCTCAGAGAGGGCAGTGACCAGGCCAAGGCTGCAGAGCAGTTAGCGACAGAGTGGGACAGAAGCCCCAGCCCGCCTGCCTGAATCCGGAGCCTGCTCACAGCCTCCCCCGGGGGCATCCCAGGGGCAGAGCTGGCCCAGCCAAGCAGGCAGTGAGTCTGCAGCATCAGGGTGGCCTGGCAGTGGGAGGTGCCATTCAACACCAAGTGGCTCCTGATGCCGGTCGCAAGGGCAGGCAGTGCAGAGCTGACTGGAGGTGGGGGGGGGAGGGCAGGGGATGGAGAAGCACGGGTGCCCTGCAGAGGGCCCACGCCGCATGGCTGATACAGCACAGAGGAAGGAGGCAGAAGACAGCAGGGCCTGGGGCCCTCGGGGGTAGAGAGGAGAAAGAAGGCTTCGCAGAAGAGACGCCATTTGTCCCGGAGAGCTGACCTGGACTTGGGGAGACAGCGGGCGAGGCGGGGAGGGCTGGGCGGCAGCAAGGCGTGTCCACGGGACGCCAAGCAGTGGGTGAGGCTGGCGCGCAGGAGCAACTGCGGCCCACGCCCGGCTGCCTCAGGCGCCAGGCTGGTGCGTGAGAGCCAGGGTGGCTAGGACCACCCCCAGCGGGGCGCTGGGCCCGCCGCTGGCCGCCGGCCGCCCCCGCAGAGGCTGGCTTCAGGCAGAGCAGTTTAACAGCCGCGCGTTTCACGGGTCCCCCTGCTCCCGTAGCCTGGATCAATATCCGCCTGGCTCGCCGGGCCGCCCGGGGCTGCCCCACACACTCTCCTTATTGGCCCCTTGGTCCCCATTGCCTCACCTGCTCGGCTCCAGGGCAGAGGGGCTGGGGGCTCTGGTGGGCCTGGAGGAGGGGGTGACAGCTCAGGACAAACAGGAGGACCCAGTGCAGCGTGGCGTCCCTTGGGGCTGTCTGTGAGGGGCGGGGACAGCAGCCTGCCAGACACCCCGACCTTGCAAAGGCCCCTTCCAGCTCAAGGTTCCAGTCAGCTTCTGATTCCAGCCCCGAACCCTGAGACGCCACCCCGCCCTGGCTTAGGGAGCAGGCGCAGCTGTGGGGGGTCTAACCTGTCTGCAGCTGGGAGCACCCAGAGCCATCTCCCTCTGCGTGTCTTCGCCTGGGGCATGAGAGTAACCTTGGCCCTTTTCTCCCCTGCTCCTCCCAAGAGCTGTCCTCACTCGAGGTCGCATCGGGGCTGGAGTGGCAGGCGGGAGACCCCCAAGGCAGACCCTATGTCCCTGGAGCCCTGGCAGCTCTCTGGACTGTTCTGGGCAAAAGAATAGGCGACCCGGGCACGGTCCGATTCTAGCATGGCCCCGGGAATGGCTGCTGGTCCTGGACGGTGCCCTGGGTGTCTGGTATGGAGGCCATGCGGTGCCCCAGTGGCACCTGCCAGCTGCGCTGTCTGGGGACCCCTCCCCCTGGCGGTTTGTATCCTTCCCCTTTGCTGCCCTGCAGGGAGGGCCAGCAGGCCCCTGAGGGCCCCTCTGCATTGTCCCCAGGGGTGGGGGCCAGTTTCTCAGGCTGCCCGTGACAGTCCCTGTCCAGGCCAAAGCCCAGGTTTGGCTTAAGATCCACTTTGGGGGCAAAGCAAAAGAGACCTCCTACCTCCTGCACACACACACAAACACATGCACCAGGGAGGTCCTGTGCGCTGGCTATTGCCATCTCTCTAAAGCACAGACGGGACAGGGCCCCCACAGGCTGCGGCAGGTAGGGGTGTGGCCTGCGGGAGCCACACAGGGTTTGAACTTCTGCTTACAAGCTGAGCGACCCTGCCCACACGCACAGCACCCCGAAGTCCACTTTCTCAGCTGTAAAATGGTTGAACACGGGCTTGTCTTGACCGTTCAGGGTTGTCCTGATGCTCGGGAGAGGCCAGGCCTGTAAGGTCTCCAAGGCTGGCCCCAGTGTGGCCGAGGCTCAGGGATGGGAGAGCCAGGGACATTCAGACTCTGGGAGAAGCCACAGCAGGCTCCTGAGGCCCTGAGCGCTGCCCTCACTCACGGCTGCCCTGATGGCCGGGAGGAAGTGGGGGAAAGCCTGGCCCAGACCCTGGGGCCCCGGGGCCTCTACTGCCCACCCTGTCTTCCATGCCTTCCCGCTGTCTTCCATGGCCAGCCCTGTCCTGGTCTGGTCCAGAGCCAGAGTGGAGCGCAAGGCCCACATCACAGGGGCTGGGCTGGGCTGGGGGCCTGGCCCTCCTGGCTCGTGGACACACGAACCGTTGAGAGGGGGCCCCTGACCTGAGGGCTTCCCGCCTGGCTCTGACTCCCAGGGCTCCTGACCCCAGTGGCCACGGGGCTGTCCAGCACCTGCCATCACCCAGGACTCTGGGGGCCCTGCCACGTGGAGGTTCAGGCGTGCATCAGAGCCCCCTGCTTCTGCCCAGGACATGGCTGCCTGGGGCAGGATGTCCGCAGGGGGCCCCACAGGAAGACGGGCACCACCCCTGCGGCGCGCACAGCCGCGGGCGCCATGGGACCCGGCAGCACCATGACTAAAGGAAGAGAAGCTGCGTACTCGTGCTCCCAGGTGGCCATAGAGCCAGGCCAAGGCTCCGCCCCACTGCTTCTTTCCCCGGGGGACCTGTGTCACCCTCTGCACCTTGGCTGCTTCCGCTGTAAGGTGGGGACAACCCTCGCCCTCCTTTCTGTGGGATGCTGAGAGGAGCGGGGTAGGTCAAGGGCTACAGCGTGGAGCTCCTGGCGCAGGGACTTTGTGGCTGCCCCCACCAGGCCCTGGCCAGGGGACCCCACCCCCAGGGAAGTGCGAGGGCAGGCCTCCTGCTGCAAGGTCGGGCGCAGACCAGGGCCCACAAATGACCACAGTTCTTTGTCAGTTCTTTGTTAACCCACCCAGAACTGCCACCCATGGCCTCCCAGCTCTGGCAGGGGACATGCGTCGTGTTGTCACCAGGCCCTCATGGCTCTGCTCAGGAGGGACCACCCCCTTTTGCAGGTCAGTGGGAGCCCCAAGGGGAGGCCATGGCCACTGAAGAGAGAGCCAGAGGGACCTGGGGAGGGGTAGCCCTCCTTTGGCCCACCATCACTACAGAAGGAGGAGGAGAGGCGTAGAGGGCCGGGCTGCCCGCTGCGTGGCAGAGGCCGTTTCCTGGCTGTGCTCTGGGCTGGGCATTGGGCCCTGGACAGAGCTGGGCCTGCTCTAATCAGCCCCCCAGGCAGGGTCCCCTGCTCCCCAAGAGAGGGGTCCTGGGGCCTGGGTGGCTGCCGAAGGAGAAGCCCAAATATTTAGTCTGTGCAGGAAGGAGCAGAGCTCAGATCCTGCCCCAGTGGCCCTGCCCAGGCCCCGCGCCAGCAGCCACATCAGAGGGCCCGGAGCCCCGCCCCCTGTGTCCTGGCACCCCGGCACAACTCTGTTCCGGTGCCTGAGACGCCGCTGCTCACAAGCCCTCTGTGAAGGCATCAGTCTCATCTCACCCAGGTCCCCTTTTCCCCTTTCCCTGGCACAGTAGCGATGATGACAGAATAGCCATGGCGACTCCTGCACGTGGGGTGGTAGGCGGTTCAGCCTGGACTTGGCGCCAGCAGCTGACCACGGCTCGGTAAGGCAGGTGCAGTGAACACTGTATTTTATGGGGGATCGGGGCTCAGAGTGGGGCGGGAGTCGCCCGGGGCTCACAGAGCCTAGCAGGGCACCTGGTCCTGGGTCTGACCGCAGAGTCCTGGTCCCACTGCTAGGGCTGCGGGCGGGACTGAGGGAGTGGGATGCTTCACACCTGCTGGGCGGGAGGAACCCTGGGACTTGGGCCATCCCAGACCAGGACAGGGACCGCTCGTGCCCCAGGCGCCTCCCCGGCCCTGGCCTCAACCCTGGCTGTAGATTGACCGTACCCAGATGGGCTTCCCGCAGGTGCCCTGGAACCGTCCTTGGCCTCCCCGCCTCATCCCCCAGTCCTGAGTCCCTTTGGGTTGCTTGCCCCAAGGTAGGAAGGCAAGTTCTCAGGCCAAACCCCAGACCCGCCCACTTAGGCACGCTGGGGGGCGGGGCCCGGAAGCTTCGGGATTCTGATGCTGTGGAGAGCCCTGCTCTAGCACAGGCGTCTGACCTCCTCACTCACCTGCCTAACACCCTCTGTGGCTCCCACTCGAAAGGCAGAGTCACAGAGAGAGAGCTCCATCCAGGTCCCCCATGTGGGTGCAGGGCCCAAGCACTTGGGCCATCTTCTGCTGCCTTCCCAGGTGCATTAGCAGGGAGCTGGATCAGAAGTGGAGCGGCTCATATGGGATGGCAGCGTCTCAACCCGCTGTGCCACAACGCGGGCCCTCAGGATTAGTTCTAGTTCTCTCTCTGGCCGCTGCCCACAGCCAGCCTCCTCTCCTGGCCTGCTGCCTCACACACACACAGTAACACACCCTCAACACACGTATAGTAACACATTCCCACTCAGCACACACACATTCCCACACTCACACACTCTAACGTACACTCACGGTTGCACACTCCCTCCACACTGCCCTCTTTCGGTTCTTCAGGCCCTGTGCATGTTGTCCTGCCTGTCCCTGGCAGCCTGGAAATGACCGTGCTTCTTCAAGGCCTTCTCTCTCTGGAGGTCCTCCCTGACTGCTCCAGGCAGAGACGCCCCCGTGTGGCACCCAGAGCCCTGGTCTCCCTGTGTGGGCCCCAGTGGACACTGAGATGAAGAGAACAAGCGGGCTTGGTGGCAAGGGTCGGGGCTGCATCTTCTAAGGGAGCCCAGCTGGCTTTGAGCCAGGTGCTGGAGATCCACGAGTCACTGAGGTGCCAGGGGCTGCCTCTGCCCCATCCCGGAGACGTTGGGGGACAGAGGCCCCAGGGCAGGGAGGCCCCTCACCAACCTGTGCCTCGCCAGGGGCCTCCCTGCCCAGGCGCTGGGGACGGAGGGTGCCTGGCGCTCTTCCCTCCAGCCTTCCTGGCACTCCTGAGGCTCCTGCCTGTCCCCTGGGCTGTCTGCGGGCCCGAGAACCCTCTTCCCTCCCTGGCTTGAGGCCCCCTGCTGGGCTTCCCTTGGCTCAGCCCCTTCCTAGAACCACAGGCTCCCCAGGAGGCGACTCCCACACGACCGCTCCTTAATATCGCCGGGTTCCCCGTGCCCCTGACTCGGTGTCCTCAGCCAGGCCTAGCCCCTGCCTGCTCCCTGGGGTGTGACTCTCCTCCAGCTCCTCACCTAGTTCATGGTCATCCAGGTGGTCTTTGAATGGGGCAGACCATGCCAGGGAGGGAGTGAGGAGATTCTGGAAGGGGCTCATCTTCCTAGGATATCAGTGGTCACCCAGCCTTTTGGTCTTGGACATCAACTGCTGGGGTGGAGAGTTTGTGCCTAGTTTCTCCACTCTCTGAAGTGTGTGTGGCTGAGTTACTGGATGATCGGTGCATGGATGAATAACACACTGAAAACTAAAAGGATGGCTGACTAGATGGACTGACTGAAATGTGGAAAAAATAGTGCTTCCATGGATGGTTGGGTGGTTGGGTGGTTGGATGGATAGATGGATTGTTGGCTAGATGGATGGTTGAGTGGAAGGAAGGAAGGCAGGATGGATGGATGGATGGATGGATGGATGAATGGATAGATGGGTTGGGTGGTGAATGGGTGGAGGGAGGAAGGGAGGGATGCTTGAGTGGATAGATGGGTGGTTGGGTGGATGAATGGTTGGGTAGATGGATGGATGGATGGGCTGATGGATGGATGATGTCCTTGAATACTTATCTGAAGTATCACTTCTCCCAGGAAGCCTTCCTTGATCTGCCTGATGCAGAGCCTCTCATAGTTGCTGGGTTTTTCTGTCCTGAAGGATTCTAAAGAATGGGACAGGGGTGTGGATCATCTGTCTCCAAAACTCAATCTAGGATCTGTGCGGAGAGGCCTTCAGGGAAGTTCTGGACAATGAATGAAAATGAATGGATCACTGGTGCTGGTGCTGTGGAATAGCTGGTAAGGCCAATGCCTGCAGTGCTGGCATCCCATGTGGGCACCGGTTCGAGTCCTGGCTGTTCCACTTCCAGTTCAGCTCTCTGCTAGAACCTGGGAAAGCAGTAGAAGATGGCCCAAGTCCTTGGGCTCCTGCACCCCCATGGGAGACCCAGAGGAAGCTCCTGGCTCCTGGCTTCGGATAAGCACAGCTCTGGCCATTGCAGCCAATTGGAGAGTGAACCAGCAGATGGAGGACCTCTCTCTTTCTCTCTCTCTCTCTGCCTCTCTCTCTCTCTGTAACTCTACCTTCAAGTAAATAAATAAATAAATCTTAAAAAAGAAACAAAGAAAACGAATGGATCAGTTCCAGACAGGCAAGGGGTCCTGTGTGAAGGGGGAAGCCTGAGGGTCAGCAAGGGCCAGCCATGGGCTGCTCCTGCAGGGGTGGGTGGAGGAGGAGTGGGTGTACCGCCATTGCAGTAGCCACCGTCAAAGCTGCCGGTGCACTTGCCCCTTGCCAGGCGCGTGCCAGCCTCTTTGCATCCAGCAGCATATTTGAAGCCTTCCTGTCTCGCACATCAAGGAGCTGAGGCACCCTGGAGAGAGGCAGTGACTTTCTCCAGGTCGCACAGGGAGGAAGTGGCGAGCCAAGGTTTGCATTCAGGTGTCGGTGTGCCATGCTGTGTTGTGCTGTTTGAACAGCAGGTGGAGGTGTTTCTGGAGGCAGTGGGGGGCCATGGGAGGCTCTGGCGGAGAGAGGGGGAGCAGTCCAGATCCATGCAAGGCTGTTAGCCGCAGCTACCATCCCACTAGAGGACAGCCAGGTGTCCTGTGAAGGAGTTAGATGCGTGCGGGCGTGGCTCCAGACTGCTTTCACATGCTGCCTCCCAACCTTCTTCCCTTCCCACAGGGCAAAGGCATCAAACTGAGAGTCTTCCAGCCCCAGCCGTCTTGGGGTCCCCGCTCCTGCCCTACATCAACGCCTATCGCCCAGCTGCAGGCGACTGGTCCGACACTCCCCCACTCCAGCCCCGGACGTCACCATGGTTACCCCTTCCTTCTGCCTTCAAAGTGATGGTCCTTAGCTTGAGTCCCAGGGGTGCCCCTTACCAGCTGTGTGACCTTGGCCAGCAACTTCACACGTCTCACCCTGCTTCTCCCAAGTCTTGCCGATCTGTGAGTAACCAGACAATGACACATGATAGGCAAACAGTGGCTCCCTCAGCCAACTGCCAGGGGCTCCTGCAGCCCCCGCACCTTTTCCCCGCTGACAAACGAGTCTCCGAACTTAGGGGAAAAGTCTCTCCCAAGGAACTGGGGTGTTTGCTCTGCTCAGACAATGCAAAGCACTTGACTCACATTATTTCCTTCATTGCTGTGGTCACAGGAAGTTCAGGGCTGAACTATCTTAATCACAGTCATTACGGAGCTCCCTCTGTGGTTGACCAGTTACTTCCTACTCGAAGGGTTTTGGTTAAGGCGGCCATAGCTTTCTTTCAATCAAAAAGTATGTGACTTTTCAACCCTGCCTGTCGTACACGGCTCTGCTCTGGCTGGCCCCAGCCCACGCTGCTCCTCCTCCAGGCCACCTCTGCAGGCTGCGGGGTCTCCTCTGTGTCCCTTAGCGCCCCTGGCTTGTGTCTGCTCCCAGGCGTCTGCCTGTGACCCCGACTGGAGTGCTGTTGCCCACCTGGCAAGATGCTAACCCCACATCCGGGGCCACCCCCTCCAAGAAGACCCCCCGGTTTTGCATGCTCAAGTCCCACTGCCCAATCAGCCGCCCCGCCCAGCCCTGCTCCTGGAAGCCCCGTTCTAGGTGTTGTGCAGGAAGCAGAGGAGACGCCGCCCCCAGCCCCCACCGCACTGGTACCGTCAGGGAGAAGGAATGGTACCAGCAAGGAAACACGGAGGTCCAAGGCACAGGGGACGCACGCTGTCTACCTAGAGCAGGAGGGCCTGGAGGCAGGGGTGTTCCGGGCACAGGGGCCCCAGGGCCAGTGGGGCTTGACGGGAGGGAGTCAGAGAGAGAGCAGGGTCAGAGTGGGACCCCAGGGCCGAGTGGGACCCTGCCTGTGCCGGGCTCTGAGCCGGGTGCTGGACGTGCAAGTCCTTACTCCATCCTTCTGACCGCTCTGTGACTTGGAGCTGGTGTTCAGACCCAATTCAAAGGCAGTGGCAGCCCAGAGAGGGGAGGGGCCTGCCCCGGTCACACAGCAGCTGGCCAGGCCGGGAGGAGGTGGCTGTGTTTTGCTCAGCCTCTTTGCTCCGCATCTGCCCATAAATCACTCTGACACCCTGACGGTGGGGGGGATGGTGAGGGGCACTGAGAGGCCCAACCCCACCTCCTTGGGCGAGCGGTTCCCAGGCCCCTGCGCTCCGGCTGTGCTTGTGGCTCTTGGCTCCGGACGCTGGCTGCCCGGCCCAGGGCTCCGAATGCGGGGCCCAGAACACCAGCGGCGTTGTGTTTGTCCTGGGCCAGGGAGGGTTCAGGGGGAAAAGGAGGGCCCCCAGGGCCGTGGGAGTCTGGCTGCCAGATGAAGGGGTGGGATGCTCATGTCTTTGGCCCAGGGCACTGGGTGAGCCCCCGGTCTGCTCCCTGGAGGCAGGGTGCAGAGGGAGGGCCTGGTGCGGCCGGAAGCCACCTCCCAGCCCGGCTGCGCTGCAGGAGCTGGCGTAGAAGCAGAGTGGGCACAAGAAGGGGGGTTCCCTCCCCTGAGGGGCCCCGCACAGCAGCTCCGGTGAGTGCCAGCACAGGAGTCACCTGCCAGGGGGATTTTGGGAGCAGACCTCATGGCATCCCAGGGCCCTTCTCTGCACCCCCTCTGGGGACTCAGGAGCACCTGTCCTGGCAGGGCTCCAAGCTATCCAAGGACAGTGTCACAAGCATGCCACTGCCCCAGGGGCAGCCCTCTTCTCAGCCTGACATGCAAGGGGGTATCCTGGCTGCCCCTCCCCCCCGCGCCCCACCATGGTTTTCCACTCATGCCTTGGACGTGCAAACTACCACCTTCATTCAGGCGACCGCTTTGCCTGGTTTCCCCACCCATTAGAGTCCACTGCTCCGTCACAGTGTGGATCAAATCCCGGGCACCTGCCCACCTCACGCCTCTTTCCCAGGTCAGAGGTCACAGTGCATGGTCGCGCCCCACGGCAGGAGGCAGCATGGGGAGGGACGTGGGAAACATGGATTCCGAGATCAGAAGGGCCGACCGCCCATCGGCTCTCAGCCGGAGACACCTGTCACTCCACCTCCTGACTGTGTCTGGGCAGTTCTGGGAGCATGTGTTCCTGCCAGGTTGGCCCAGGACCGGCTGGCCGCCGACAGCCAGCGTGGTCTGCACGGCTCAGGCCCGGTGTGCAGACCCCAGCTGCCCGGCTGCTGCTGGAGCTCCTCCCTGGCACCAGCACCCCCAGGGCAGGGCCTTGCTGGGAGGACACGGGTGGCCCACACTTTTCTGCTCTGCACCTGCTGGGGAGTGGCAGCTGTGGGCCAGGGGAGGGGGAGGGCTGGTGTCAGGGCCAAGGTTCCAGGAGGGTGAGGAGGCTATCTGCCCCTCCCCCTCCCCTCCCAGAGCACTCAGAGGCTGACCCCTAACCCTGAGCTGTTCCCGGTTCCCCCTGCCCAGCCTGGTCCCCTGCTTCTCACTTTTCCTTTTAAAAATTTGACTTATATTTACTTATTGAAATTCAGGATGCCAGAGAGGGAGGAAGAGACAGAGCGAGATCTGCCATCCACTGCTTCACTCCCCAAGTTGGCCGCAACAGCTGGGGCTGGGCAGGGCCAAAGCCAGGAAGCAGGAACTCCATCCAGGCCTCCCACACTCAGGCCACCTTCCACTGCCTTCCCAGGTGCATTAGCAGGGAGCTGGATCAGAATCAGAGCAGCCTGGCAGAACTGGCACTCCAGTGTGGGATTCTGGCATCAACTCGACTCAGTGTGCCCCCACTCTCCTCTTTCTCCTGTACCCCAAGTTTCTTTGGGTCCCCTGGCTTAACAAGGGGCAGAGCAGCGCCCCCCACCCCACTCCACCCCTGCATGGCCCTGGCTGCTGCCCTGCCCTGCGGCGTCTCAGGGCTCTGGCTGGCGCGGGGGACATGGTGTGTTGGGGCCTTATAGACTCACTATCAGGGCTGGCAGGCAGTGCGCAGGAGGGGCGGGGGCCGAGGGGCCATGGGGCTTGGCAGGCGGCCAGCCGCACCGCAGACCTCCCCAGGGCCCTGTAATGGACCCTCCGGGGACTGCCTGTCGAGGCCTCTTGTCTAATTATCAGATCACTCTCAGACCCCTTCCGGTCTGAGCCCCTGGGGAGTGTAGAGCCCTGCCTGGAGTGGGGGGCTGCTGGGCGGGGTTCCCGGCTGCTGGCTGCTTCCTCTGCAGAATGGAAATTTCGACCCAGGCCTTGTGGGACCATAGAGACAGCTGTGCTGACGCTCAGGGAAGCCTGGGCTCTGGCTCCTACACCCCAGCTTTGACCCCGGCTCCCTCTGTGGATGTCCTTCCCACCTGTGCCTCCCAGCACCCCACCCCAGCTCTCCACTGAGAGCCCTAAAGCCTGATGCTCAGAGCCTTGGGGGCGCCTGGGCACACACGGGGCAGGGATTTCCTAGGGTCCCATTGCCAGCCCAGACAGAACCAGGCCCTCCCCCAGCCCTGGTCCCCGTCCCTCACTGCCCAGTGCCGGCTCACACACGCGTGCACACCCAGACACACCCTGCACGTGCACACGCACGATGCAGCCAGGGTGACTAGGAGCCCACATCTGCCTGCCAGGTGCGCGGACCCAGCTGCTAATCAGGGCTTGGAAGGGGCCGCTGGCTCGGTGACCGCCGGGGAGCTGGGGGCAGCCAGAGGCCGCCCGAGGTTCCCTCAGGCCCTCAAGGTGGCCACACAAAGCGAGCCAGGAGCCTGTCAGCCCTCAGCCACTCTCTCCCACTTCCAGATGGGGAGACAGGGCTCAGAGAGGGGCAGACACCCAGTGGGGGCCACGAGTCTGTAGCAGGTGGGGCTGGACTTCCTGCCCCGCCCTCGTGGTCCAGGGCAGGGCTCTCCCCTCCCCGCCCCAGTCCCCAGGCTTGCCCTGGGCTCCCTGCCGAGAAGAGAACCCAGGGGCCTCTGCTGCTGTCTCCAGGCTGTGCTGGGCCAGGGCCTGGGGGCAGGGCCACTGAGCTCTGTGGGAGGAGTGGCAGTGTCAGTGTTTTCCCCGGGGGAGGGAGTGAGGTCTCCAGCCCTGGGAGCCAGGTGGACAGGGTCAGCGGTCACGGCCGCTGAGATGCTGGGTGCTAGTGACCTCCTGAGCTGAGAACGCTCTGAGGTTTGGACGAGATGCTAGCCCCGCCCCGACTCCCCCACGGCCAGCCAGAGCCCCCACCCCACACGGCCAGTGACTTGGTCCCGCCAATCTCCGAGCTCCGTCAGGAACAGGAGGGCCCTCACTGGCAGCTGCCTCCCAAGTGGGCAGAGAGTGAGGGGCCGCATGTGAATCAGCTTGAGAACGTGGCCCTGGCTCCGAGGGCTGCGGGAGCAAAGACTGGAAGTGCGGCAGAGCTACCCCGGGGCTGGGTGTGGGCGACGGCGCCTCGGATGCCAGGCAGAGTGCAGGTGGGCACTTGCAGCACTGCCAGGCTCTGCCTGCCCAGGCGCTGGCCCTGCTGACCCTGCCTGGAGGGCAGTGGGCTGGGAGGAACCCGAGGACCAGACTGGAGAAAGGCAGGTGCAGCCCAGCAAACAGCGCCCCCTGGGCACAAGACTGGGGCAGAGCTTTGCGCTCCCCATTAACTTGGGTGCCTGCATCCTGATAACCCATTTCTCAGATGAAAACACCAGAGCCCAGCAGTCTCTTCTGCCCCTGTCCTCAGCCACAAAGGGGAAGGGTGTCCAGGGCAACCTGGTGGAAGCATCGAGAAGGTCTGGGTAGAGCTGCTGGGAGGCTGGGCTGGGATCGGTGGGGTTGGGTACCAGGATAAGGTCTCTGGACCTAGCCTGCTCAGCGCAGAGAGCTCAGGGCCACAGCTCCTCTGCCCTGCCCCTGGCTCTGCCCACCCGGACCCACAGCAATGGCAGTGGCCTCCATCTCGCTGTCTGTAAAATGGATGGGTTGTGGTCACGGCTCTCCACGGGGCTTTCCAGTACAGAGGAGGGAGGGAGAGGGCTGGAGAGGGGCTCCAGAAGGGAGGCCGTCTGGCGCAGACTCCACGAGCCGCCCGTTGGGTTGGAACTGATCAAAACCAGGCTCGAGATGAGCTGGGGACTGAGCCCCCAGGAATGCATCCCTCACAGCTTCCAGCAGATAACTGGACCCCCGTGGGGTTCCCAGGGCAGCCGACCCCTCCCCTCCTCCCGTGTCAGTGACCAGGGGAGCGGGAGCAAGGAGACCCTGTGCTCCCTCTCCCCAGCCTGGTGGAGCTGGCTCAGGGGCACCCACCCCCGCAGGGTCACAGCGGGAAGCTGTGTGACGAGCCTGTGTGAAACGGGCTCAGAGATGGCCACGTGCGGATGCCCACTGCACGGCCTTCAGTCCTGGGGCTCCTGGCAACCCCCCGTGTGTCACCCAGCGGGAGGCGCCTGCTCAGCCGGGGGCTGCGTTCATAGGAGGTGATGTCTGGGCTGAGGTCCCTGCACCCTCCCCACATCACACACGTACACATACACATACCACGTATACACCACACACCACACACACACATACACACCACACACACATACACACACAACATATACACCACACACACACACACACACACCACACATACACCACACACCACACACATATACACATACACACCACACACCACACATCATGTCACACGAACACATACACATACCACATATACACCACACACCACACATACACATACACATTCACACCACACACACATACACACACCACGTATACACCACACACCACACATACACACCACACACCACATACACACACCATGTATACACTGCACACCACACGCACACGTCACACACACAAATACACATACACACCACATACCACACACCATGTACACACGTACACATACACATACCACATATACACCACACATACACATACATACCACACACATACACATACACACACCACGTATACACCACACACCACACATACACATACACACCACACACACATACACACACCACACGCACGTCACATACACAAATACACATACACACCATGTACACACGTACACATACACATACCACGTATACACCACATACCACACATACACACCACACACCACATACACACACCACGTATATACCACACACCACACATACACACCACACACCACACACACACGTCACACACACAAATACACGTACACACCACACATCATGTATACACGAACACATACACATACCACATATACACCACACACCACACATACACATACACATACACACCACACACCACACACACATACACACACCACGTATACACCACACACCACACATACACACCACACACACATACACACCCCATATATAAACCACAACACAAATACACATACCTATCACACACCACGTACGCACCACACATACCATATATATATGTGTGTATATAGATATATACACACACACACACCACACACATACACATCACACACGTTTTGGGCGTTTGGAGAGTGAACCAGACTATGGAAGACCTCTCTGTCCCTGTGCCTTGCAAATAAAAGAAGGTAAATAAACACATAAACCACGTCGTTATTACAAGATGGCGAGAGCTGTGCGTCTCCTGGGAGACCATGTGAGTCCTCCCCGCTCCAGGACGCTGAGAGGGGCGGCTGTGGCCTGGCCCAGCCCCCACATGGCATTCTGGGTCACAGCAGAGTTGTGAGTTCCGGTTCTGGGTTCCAGTGGGTTCAAACCAAGATCTACTGGGCCCCTAGGCCCTCTGGTGCCCTCCCCGATTCTTCGTAGCTGGCAGGCAGACAGGGAGGGGAGGTGTCCTCTCTGACGCCTCTGAGCCCCGAGCCCCAGGCCTGGCTCCCAGAAGCAGCCGGGGCTCCTCAGAGACCAGGCTGGGGCGTGTCCCCAGGGGGCAGGGGCCCTGGGGGAGGGGTCTGGGTGACTCTGAATCTGTCTTCGCAGGCCCCCAGCTCCACCCCTTCCCTGGCTGCCTCCTAGTCCGTCTTCAGCACCCACCACTCGCCACGGTTGCCCTGGGGGAGGAGGGGACTCCTGCCTGGGCTCCCACCTCTGCTGGACGAAATGCCTGGAAGCCGGTTTGCATGTCACACAGCCCCTAATGAGCCCTCCTCAGGCTCTGGGGACCTAGGGACAGGTCTAGTGGGGCCATCCCCTGCTCTCCCCGGCCCCAGACGGGGGACACCGCCTGCATCCAGACAGGGGCCCTCCTCTGGATCCCAGCAGGGAGGTTCTGAAAACTGTGTGCGAGACCCCAGCCTGTCCCACACCTACACCCTCCCCCGCAGGTCTGCCCTGGAGATGGTGAGGAGCAGGGAGACTCCTGACAGGGCCCTGTGGGTGCTGGCCTGGCATGTGAGCTGGCCTGCTGGAGCCCAGCACCTGTGCCCACAGTGCCCGACTCTGGCTGGGCGCCCCACAGCCTGGGGTGGGTAGGAGAGACCCCAGGGGAGGGCGGGTGGCTGTGGCTGCCGAGGGCAGGCGACAGCCCCACTCGCCGTGCCCTCGTGCCCCTGGGGTGATGGGTGCATGCATGCCTGTTTCTCCGGTCTGTGGCTCCCTGGGGTTGACAGCATCCAGAGGAGCCCCAGGGGCTGTTGGAAGCAGAGGCACACTCAGGGCTCCCTGCCACCTGCCGGTGCTGCCTCATCTACACCCGGACTTGTAGCCGGGGGACAGACAGGTGCCTGGCCTCCTGCCCACCCCAAGCCCATTCAAAGAAAGTCACCGTCGTGCAAGAAGTGGGCCCGTGGGCACCTTCACGAGCAGCCCCGGGGCACCCAGGGGAGGGGAGCTGGCTGCCACCTTCTCCCACCCCACCTCCCACCGTGAGGGGCGTGGCTCAGACCTGCTCCATGAGAGCGGTCCTGCTGCTGGCCTTGGCGACCCCTGACTGTGGTGTCCCCTGCTCCCAGTGCTCCTGAGTGCTGCCGCATCCAACCCTGGATCAGGAGTCGCACCCCATGAAGAGGGGTCCGCGGCCCAGAGGCGTTAAAGACCAACCAGGTTAAGCTGCTGCCTGCAGGGCTGGCGTACCATATGGGTGCTTGTTCGTGTCCCGGCTACAGGGTCCAGTGGTGTGTCTGTGCGCCCTGCACCCCAGGTGGGGTCTGGCCCAGACTGGGTTCCACTACCAGGCTCCTGGCTCTGCGCTGGGCAGGACAGGAACCCTGGCAGGCATGGGACCCAATGGGTCCCTCTCTTCCCTCAGGGCAAGATGGCGCCGCTGGCCCGTCCCTGACCCCTTTGGGGGCGGGGTTCCTCCTCAGCTGTTCCTCTCCCTTGCTTACCCTGAGGTCACCTGGTGAGACATGAAGGAGGGGGCAGTTCCGGGATGAGCGGAAAACAGGGGCTTCTCACCTGCCGGCCCTTTGGAACAACAGCCCCAGGATCCTAGGCCACAGAGCAAGGAGCCCCCCACCCCAGGGTGCTGTGTGCTCAGGCCAGGGCCAGGTGCAGGGGCTGAGGGGGGGAGGCAGCGGTGGGCACCATCCCAGCAGACTCCTGAGCCAGGAGCTGTACATAGCTGGGACTTGGGATGGGCGCACCCCAGCCCCACCTGCAAAGTGCAGCCAGTGGGCAGTGGAGCCCTGGCCACCTGAGCTGGAGGTGACCCTGAAGGAGACGGGCAGGGACCCGGCCTCTGGCCCCACCGCATGGTTCCCATTACCCAGCCACTCTCCCAGCCCCAGCCTGGCTTCCTGGGTGTGTGAGTGGGGGTATTAACCCTTCCTGGGTGGGAGGCTTAGATGAGATCGTGGCGGGGGAGGGGCGTGCCTTTCCGGAGCCTTTCTCACTCTCGGCCTCCAGCTGCCCATCTCTTCGATGGCGAGATCCTGTTGAAGGACCCAGAGGACTGCCTCTTGCTCTTAAAGTCACCTGCACCCCCCCCCCCGCCCTGGCTCCCGGGAGGGGAGTTCTGGGGTCCCCTGGAAGCCTGCAGGGTCCGGCAGAGCCCCGGCCATCTGGAGCTGCCTGGAGCACAGCCAGGCCTGCCTGCCGTGGGGGAGATGAAAACAGCCCCCGGGTCTGGGGCGAGGCGGGGAAGTGGGGGTCGGTCACCCGCCGGGCTGGCGGGATGAGCCGAGTCTAAATAAATCACTAACACACGGGCGGAGAATTCCTTGAACAGGCGCCCGGAGCACGGACAACAGGGGAGGGGGAGGGGGCCAGGAGGTGCGGGGGGGGGGGGAGCCGCGCTGCGACCCCCTCCGTGCCCACCGCCCCTCCCTCTGGCTCCTGAGGGGCCGTGCCTGCCTGACGGCTGCTCTGCTCCAGTGGGGGCGCCCAGCCCAGCCCCTTGATCTGTGCGTGCGTGAGAAACTCCAAAAGGCCCGCGTCTGTCCGAGGGGAGCGAGGTGTTGAAAGCCGCATCCTGCTCGGAGGGCTGAGCCA
This sequence comes from Lepus europaeus, assembly GCF_033115175.1. Classification (NCBI taxonomy): domain Eukaryota; kingdom Metazoa; phylum Chordata; class Mammalia; order Lagomorpha; family Leporidae; genus Lepus; species Lepus europaeus. Next base: position 65,439,070 of record NC_084833.1, on the reverse strand, counting down.
AGGCCGGAGATAATATCGCCGCGGCATCCCCAGGCTCAGCACCCCTGCCATGGGGCCCCGCTGCTCCCCCGCACGGCAGGGTGGCCTGGCCCCTGTCCCGCTGGACTGGCTCCGACCCAGACAGACTCAGGGCTGGCCCAAGGCACGGTGTGACACTGGCCAGGAGGGGCAGGCCTGGGCTCAGGCTGAGGGGTCACCCTGGGGCTCCCTTCTGTCCCTCTCTGCAGGGTCTCTGAGCGCCCGCACTGCGTTCCACTGTCCAGGCAGCAGCATCGGCTCTGGGGGCAGGATGGGCGGATCCATGGATGGGTGACTGAGCAAGAACCAGACCCAGAGATAGCGGCTCGACGCGCCCTGCACATCACTCCCTTGACCCCGGGGCGGACCAGAGGACAGACAGGCCCAGCTTCGAGGGACACCGGGCCGTCTCCCCCTGGGCATCCTCTGTCTCTGAGCCCCCAGGGGCCCCGACACTTCAGATGGCAGGAACGCATGGCTGCAGAGAGGGCCAGCCAGGGCTGGAGTTCGGGGATCCAGCTCCCAGCCTGGCTGTGGCCAGGCGCCGCTCCAGCATGCGGGGGACACGGCTCAGGAGGGCTCCTGGCAGAGGGCCAGGCTGGGGGCCCCTCATTCTGTAGGGAACGGGAGCTTCTGGGGTACTGGCTGATGGGCACCTTCAGGGGGGACTCACCTGGGAGCCTCTCCACAATGCCACAGAGGCTCGGAAGGGAAGAGACCGACCCACAGGCACAGCCAAGGGGGCGGGTCGACGCCAAACCCAGGCCAGGGTCTCGGCAGCTGGGGTCTAGGAGCACCTTGCCCCCCTCAGGCCTGGGAGCCCAAATCCTGCACCTCCAGGCACTGTCTCAGCCTCTACCACCCAGCGGCCTGGCAAGGGGCAGGCAGGTGCCAGGCAGGTCTCCAGGGGTGTGCAGGGATGTGGGATGGGCAGAGGACGGTGCTGAGAGGGGTTGTATGAAGGGGAGAGAAAGCCCTACCAGGGAGCAGGGGCCCATGGGGACGGAGGGGCGCTCTGGGCTTGCACCTCCCTGTTCAGCCAGGGAGACCGAGGCCCGGCGGGGAGCAGGGCACACACTGCCTCCTTGGCACAGCCGTGCTCACTCCATGCCGGGGGCAGGGGGCGCCAGTGCAGGTGCAAAGTCAGTGCCATCGCTTAACCAGCCGAGGGGCCAGCAAGGTAGTGTAGTGGCCGGGGGACCCCTGGGAGGGCCTGGGCACCCTGCTTTCTCCTGGGCCCACCCCGTGTGGGCTCCCTCACAAGGCTTCTTTCTCTCACTCCCCACAAAAGCCCTATGGTGAACCAAGCCTGTCCGGGTGCCCGGAAGTTCAGAGAGGTGAAATCCCCTGCCCAGGGTCACACGGCCAACAGAGCAGACGGCAGAGACTTGAACTCGGGGTCTTCAGATTTCAGAGTGAGGGTCTTTGCCCTATTGTGCTCCTACCTTGAGGGTCCAGAAAAGAATTTCCCAGGATGCTTTGCTCCAGCCCTCACTGGCCTCAGCGGGGGAGGTCCTGCCCCATCAGGCCGCATCTGTCAGGTGTGAGTCACAGGTTCTCTCTCTCTCTGCAGGCCCCCATGGCCACTGCCCCCCAAGACTGCCACCCCCACTGCCCTCAGAGTCTGCTCACTGGATTCCATCTTTGTTTTCCCCTAAAAAGCCCACTGCCCATTGCTCCTCAGGGGACAAGGCGGGGCTGGTGACGCCCCAGTGGCCGCTGAGGGTACAGAGCAGGCAACAGGGCCGAGCCCCGCTGCCTGAAGCAGTGTCCTGGGGAGATGGGGAAGCCCGGGCTCAGGCCCCAGGGAGGCGAGGGGCCAGGACGTGATTCTGTGTTTGTGACATTTGCACAGCTGTGGAGTTTGAATTGGTGGACACCAATGTCTCCACTGTGACTCTTACAGCACTTCCTGCTGCAGGGCAGCCGGAGAGGCCTGGGGAGCTGAGATGGGGGAACTCTGATTTTGGGTCAGGAGGATACAGGGGTGCTTATACGATCGCCACCACTTGCACACCCGCTTCCAGTATGGCCGGGCAGGGATGCTGCCACTCGCAGCCAGCATCGTGACCCGCGGTCGAGTCACAGAGCGACATCGGCCCGTCCTGCGGCCCCTGGCCCCAGCGACGTGTGGGCAGTGGTGGAGGAGCAACGTCTGAGACGGGCAGAGTCAGACACCAGCTGTGGCAAAACCCTTACAGCCATCAAACCAGGCGACGCCGAGGGCGTGGTTCGGTTCTCGGCCACGCCCCCCGCCCGGGTTTCACGACAAACCTACCGTTTTCTCTCCTTTCGGATGGCGATCACAGGAAATCACCTTCATCGCAAGTCTTGCGTCCGGGAGCAGCAGAAACAGCAGCAAACACATCCGCGCGTCAAGTGGCCCACGGGCCGCGTCCCGGCGCGGGGGTGGAACCGCGTGCTGGCAACGGTGGAGCCTCCGCCTGCACGAGCTCCAGCCTCTGGACTCTCGACCCGCTAGCGTCTACACCAGGGGCCTCCCGGCCTGCCATGCGCGTTCCCTGGCTGGAGGCCCTGCCTGGACTCCCCTGGCCCCTGGCCCATCTTCCCCAGCCCCACACACTGCATGGGCTGCGGGGTGGGGAACCTCCCCGGCTCAGCCTCAGCGGCTGGACCGGGGGCCGGGGGAGTCGCAGCTCCGGAGAGCAGATGCGGGCCCAGCCCCCAACGGGCTCTGCAGCTGGGCCGCACGTGGCTGATGAAACCCCGGGAGCGGGAGCGCCGCCTGCGTAGGAAATGAACCTGGCCGGCGCGCGAGTCCCTGACCCCGCTCTCAGGGCCGCGTGCTCGCGGGATCAGACCTCCGCAGCCTCCCTGCCTCCACGGGCCCAGCTGCCCACCGCTCCCCAGATGGGGTGCCCCCACCCCCTCCCAGGAAGCCTCATGCAACTCGTGTGGCATGAGCATCTGCCTCCTGTGACCCCTCCCCCAACTCTCCGGCTCCCAGGTCCATCCCACGGATCTTGCAGGACAAACTCAGCTTCCCCTGCCTCCTTGGGGACCCCTACTCCTTCTTGTCTTGCTCCGCACCTCCCCTCCGCCACAATCACCCAGTTTCGCGGCCCAGACTGGGAGCGCCAGGGGGCAGCAGCAGAGGGCGGTCACGGGTGAGCACGTGGCCATCGGAGTGAGGCTGCGGCCCCAGACCGCGCCCTGCGGCCCCTGGGGCAGCACCTGCTCCGCCCTCCGCCTCCCCGCGGCACCAGGCTGCAACCAGACCCCGCGGCTCCTTTTCCTGCTGCTGGCCCTGTCCCTTCTCCCTGTCCCTTCGGCCTGGACCCCTTGGTCCCCTCCCGCCTCTCGGGCTGCTTCTGAGTACCCGGGGAGGGGGCTCCTTCCCCCCCCCCCCAAGTGGGCCCAGGGCTTCCCTTCTGTACATCTCATCACTCACATCTCCTCGTTGCCGGAGTGCCTCCATTTCACCTCCGTTTTTGGCCAGTAGATAACCTTTCCTCCCCCAGCTCTCTCGCTGCTCTCTGTAGAACTGGGAGCTCCGCCTGGAGTTGCCTTGGCAGTTCGGGCTGGGCCGAACGATTTTGCAGTCTTTATACAGCCCTGGGCCGGACATTCCGCACGCCCGGAGCTGGACAGAGCTCCTGCTCAAGAAGGTGGGTTTTGGGCCTTTTGCTGTTCTCTCACTTCCATGACTTCCTCCTTAACTTTCCGTGTGGGAGCACTGGTTCAAATCCCAGCTGCTCTGCTTCTGATCAGCTCCCTGCTAATGCGCCAGGAAGGCAGCATAGTCCCAGCACCAGGGCCCCTGCCACCCACAAGGGAGTCCCTGACAGAGGCCCTGGCTCCCGGCTTTGGCCGGGCTCAGACCTGGCTGCGGTGGCCATCTGGGGGAGTGAACCCACAGATGTTCTTCCTTTCTCTCGCTGTCAGCCTTTCAAATACATAGACACATCTCTTTAATTAGACATATCCGAGAGCATGTTATGCTCCATCCTTAAGGTCCTGCAAAGACTTCCCACCGCCCTGGAGGTGAAGCACAAAGCCCCTGGGAAGATGTCTGCCACCAGACACAATGGAGACGTGGCTCCATGTTAGAGTCCCGTAAGCCCCTACGCGGCGAGCTTGTTTGGATCTGTGATGTTGCCTGTCTGTGCCAGGATCTGATCTTTTCCCTGTCCGCCTCCTTCCACGGGGACCTTGGCCAGGGGGCCCAGGAGACACGGGGGCCAGAACCTCTTTGGCATAAGGAGGCCCCTGGGGGGCCCTCCGGGCACGACCAGTGGCTGGAGTGTCCGGTGGCTGCTCTGCCAACAGGACCTAGCGCCCCCTCCCTTCCAACTAGCCCTCCCTGTGGAGCCCCCAGGGTGAGGGAAACCTGGGTGAAACCCGAGGAAGATAGCATTGTGGCCACTTGGGGAGTGAAGCAGCAGAGGGAAGCTCTCTGTCTCTCTCTCCATCACTCTGTCTCTCGAATACTCAATAAAGTTTTTTTTTTAAAGAATATTTTTTTTACAAATAAAAACTGCATGTGAACTGATGTTTATAGCTCTCCTACAACCATAAAACCCCAACAAGTTTACAAATTAAAACCACATGAAAGCACTCGGCCAGTTGAAATCCTGTTAGCAATCCTGACTGGAGGCAGCGGGTCATGCGTGCTGAGACCAAGCCGCCCTCCAACAGGTGACTGGTGCTCCTGCCTCACTGTGCCCATGCGCCAGCGCCAGCGCCCCTCCTGCTCCAACGTCCGTCTCCTCCGAACTCCCGGGCTCCCTTTGTCTGGGCTATGGCCCTGACATCAGCAGGCCCTCACTGGGCAGAGATGTCCCTTAGGCATCCTGCTGGCCTGCCTGGTCCCTGCTTCGCAGCAGTGACAGCAGCCCCAGCTCGGGGCTTCCAGTGCTCTGACCCCTGCACGCCCGACCCCTCCCCACCTCCTTCGCTGCCTCCGGCCGAGAGTGGATGCTCCGGAGAGAAGGAAGGGAATTGACTGAAGCGCTGTCTGGGCAGGTGAGAGAGCATCGCAAGGCCCTTGTTGAGCAAGAAAAGGATTTGGAGTGTGTGTGTGTGTGTGTGTGTGTGTGTGTGAGAGAGAGAGAGAGAGAGAGAGAGAGAGAGAGAGCCACAGAGGAGAAAAGAATGCAGGCTGGAGATGATGGAGTGTGTTCTCACCTCCTAAAAGGGAAGTGAAAGTTTGAACAGCTCTGTTGAGGGCTGTTCCGAAGGGGTGAAGTGAGACCCCAAAGTCAAAAAACTGGGGGAGTCTGAGAGGAGCCCTTGCTCCCCCTCCCTGCTTCCTGAGTTCTGAGTGGGAACGGGGCGGTGCCTGGCGCAGCAAAGTCGCTGCGTGGGACGCCCGCGTCTCCTATCCGAGTGCCTGGGCCTGGGTCCCAGCTCCCCTCCCGATTCCAGCTTCCTGGGATTGCGCACCCTGGGAGGCAGCAGGTGATGGTTCTAGCTCTTGGGTCCCTGCCACACACGTGGGAGACACAGATGAAGTTCTGATCTCCTAGTTTCAGCCCGGACCAGCACTGGGGGGAGTGAATCAATGGATTGATAAATAAATAAATAAAAAATAAATACATTTAAAAAAAGATTTATTTATTTATTTGAAAGTCAGAGTTATACAGAGAAAGAGAAGGAGAGGCAAAGAGGGTCTCCCATCTTCTTGGTTCACTCCTGGTTCACTCCCCAGTTGGCTGCAACAGCCGGAGCTGTGCCAATCTGAAGCCAGGAGCCAGGAGCTTCCTCTGGGTCCCCCACGTGGGTGCAGGGGCCCAAGAACTTGGGCCATCTTCTGCTTTCCCAGGCCACAGCAGAGAGCTGGATAGAAAGTGGAGCAGCCAGGACTTGAACTGGCGCCCATATGGGATGCTGGCACTGCAGGCAGTGGCTTTACCCGCTACGCCACAGCACTAGTCCCAATAAATACACTTTAAACAAGGAAAGAAATGACGGAGTTGCCTTGCCATAGTGAGACCAGAGCTTTCCGCCAGCAGGTGAAATGGGCTGAGGACAGCGTGAAATAAGGTGACATTTGGCACACCTGCCACCCCCGGGGACATCCAAATCAATGCCGCGGGTGGCCTGCGCAGACACCAAGTCTAAGGCGGCCAGCCAGAGGGGTCAGGCGCACTTCTTATGGTAATGACAACTTTGAAAGTGGCACCCACCCTATATCACCCACACTAGCAGGCCCGAATGGTCGGCAGAAAAAGGCCGCCCTCGGCACTCTACCCGCCCACCCAAGGCCACGCTCCGTCCTGCTCCAAGGCAGCCACAGGCAGACTTGACCCTTGCCCTCACGGAGGCTTGCCTGAGGTTTCTGGACAAAGCAGACCCTTGGGCACTGTCCACTACTGGGGCAGCCTGGGCCACAGCAATAGGGGGCACCCAATCAGTGCTGGCGGGAGAATGAACGAAGGGAATGTGGCCTGCAGAGAAACCACTCCAGGGCTCTGCTTTCAAGTCGCAAGTTCTGGGACTCTGCCTAATTTCTCTGGGCCTCAACTGCTTCATCTGTGAAATGGGCACTCTGCACACGGGCTGCCTGCATGCAGTTCCCCTCCTTCAAGATTTCTCTGACTGCATTTTCCAGGTTTTTAAAGTATTTTATTTATTTACTTATTTTAAGGATTTATTTATTTATTTGAGAGGCAGAGTCACAGAGAGAGATTTTCCATCAGCTGGTTCACTGCCCAAGGCCGCAAAGCCAGGGGCCAGGAGCTTCTTCCGGGTCTCCCACGTGGGTGCAGGGGCCCAAGGACGTGGGCCATCTTCCACTGCTTCCCAGGCTATTATCAGGGAGCTGGATCGGCCCCAGCACCAGCCCCAACCTGGACGGTTCCTGTGGTTGCGAGGTGTCTAACAGAAGGAAGTACCTGTTGACGCGTTCCTTTATGTGACAGTTCTTAGAAGGTGAGAACCGTCTCACACAGCTCCCTGTGTGTGCAGAGAGAATGTGGGCTGGAGGCCCCAGGGTGACCGTGGGAGCTGCAGGGGAAGTGCCGGCTATCTGGGTCTCTTCCAGCCATAGGGAAGTGGGGGCAGGCAGCCAGTGCCGTCCCGCAAACCTCGGGAAGCGCCTCCAAAAGGCTTAGGAGCTGCAAGCCACTGTCATGATGCCCCTGGCCTGTACCCTGGACAGTCATCCAATCAGGCCCCCACCCCAGGCTGGCAGCCAGCAGGAGCTAGGTGGGCAAGCCCACAGCATCCCTCCCCCCGGCCCCAGGCATTCCTGCCTTTGCTTGCCGCACCCACATTCCCCTGCCCATTTTCTCTGGGACCTGGCTCCTTCCCTCATCCTGTCTGCTGCTCTGGCTCCTCCCAGTGTCCTCCTGTCTCATAATCTCCTCCAGCTTCCGCGACACAATGGCCAGAGCTCCGCCAAACTGAAGCCAGGAGCCAGGGGCTTCTTCTGGGTCTCCCACGTGGGTGTAGGGGCCTAAGGACTTGGGCCATCTTCTACTGCTTTCCCGGGTACAATAGCAAGGAGCTGGATTGGGAATGGGGGAGCCGGGGGCCATTGTGGACACAACAGCTGGGAGGATGTGCACCTGCCGCTGTGGCCCGGAGCCGCGTCTGGGCCTGGCCACAGCTATCTCCCCACTGCCAGTCTTCCCCATTGTTATCCAGATCCATGACTGTGCTTCCTCTGGAATGCTGACACTGCTGGCCTCTAACAAGCTGAAATTATTTTATAGCCTTGGGATTTGTTTTATTCATTTAAAATCCACAAGGCTGAGCTGTCTACCTACAAAACTGTAATTAGATGTGCTTGGAGGATGCAGAAAAAGGAAAGAAATAGAAAACTATCTGCTTTGAGCAGAATCAGGAGCTCTGGGCACTGGCTCGGCATGCGGTGAGATGGCCAGAGTGGAGGAGGGCGTGCTTCCCGGGAGGCCGCCTGGGCAGCTCGGGGCGGCTGTTAGCAGGAGGGCTGGGCTCCGCAGGCTGCCAGGCCGGCTCTCAGGCTCTCAGCACCGTGCTCACGCCAGCCACCCCCAAGGCAGCTCAACACCTCCCTGTGTGTAGAGCTCAGGTTTTCACAAGACCGTGAGCAGCCCCGTCTGGGGCACATCCTCAGCGCCTCTGTGTTTCAGGGACCCCGCCGAAGTCTGACAACTAGGACACCCAAGAACCCCTCGAGTGAGTCACTCCCCTGGCTGTGCATCGTGCTTTGTAAAGATCATCCCACGGCTCTCCCTTCCAACACTCTGGCCGCCCCCGGGGCGGGGGGATTCCCCAGAGGGGTTAAGTGGCAGTGCCTGAGCACTTAGAGCTGGAGGCCCGATGACAAGGGTCAGGCACACTTTCCATCTGTCACGGCGAAGGGGCCTCCTGCAGCACAAAAGGGGGCCGAGCTGCAGGGGCCCCAGACACAGCGAGCTGGCGAGGGCAGGATGCTGTCCGGCTTTGCACGATGAGGCAGCGGCGGTTCTTCCTGGCCCTGCGCTTTGACCGGGGCATCGCTCCCTGGTGTGGAGACGAGAACGATCGCCAGGGGGTGTGAATCACGGGTGCCGGCTGCACTCTGGCCCTCAGCCAGCCCGGTTCCACTGAGCCCTGAACACATCACGGGCCCAGCGACGCCTCTCTTCTTCCAACACAAACGGCAAAGAAGATTCACCAGACTCAACAGGTGACCCTAGGCAGGTGTCACCAGACTCCAGCTCAGCCTGGCTGCTGGTCACTACTCAGATCCAGTCCAGTGACTCTCTGCCTTGGAGCCCTGACAGGGCACCTACTGGCTGGCCACGCCCTTCACCCACATCTGTTTGCTGGGCACCGGAAGTCCCTCCCCCAGTGCCCTGCTCTCACCTCTCTTCGGCCAACGCCGGCTGCTTTCCAAACACCTGCCCTGCCTGCCTCTGGCCACATTCGGCTCTCTGGATCCAGAATGTGGACTCCTAAGTGTCTTTCATCTGCAGAACCTCCGGCTGTTGAGTCGGAACAGCTGTATCCGCATTCCAGGGTCCGGGGTGCATCTGTCCATCACAGAATCTTACCCCTCCCAATTGTAAGTAATTGCTAATGTACCTGCGGCCCCCTAGAGCTGTGGCACAGGTGAAGGCTTATTAACCCCTGCATTATTAACTCTGTCTAGCCCGGTGTCCTGAGCAGAGAACGAGAGAACGTGCTGAATGCCGGCCGATGTTTAAGAACAAGGCTTCATGGTTAACCCAGGTTCAATGTGAAATTCAAAACAATGAAGACAGGACTTAAACATAGCAGGGAAATAACATACACGTTTAACTCTCAAAATAAATACTAATCAATTTTATTTTATAAATACAGATGCTGAGTTTTCTTCCAATTACCAACAGATCAGTTTCACATGCCACTTATTATTGGTGGGGGTTTAAAAAATTATTTAAATAACCGGTTAGGTCAGGATAAATGGGCACCATTAGAACTGCTGAAAAAACAGAGCTGGATACAATCTTCCAAAACTAATATTCTGAAGGAAAAAAAAAACCTCTGGAATTTCTAAGGCAGTTATGATGGGAAGTAGAGAGAGAAAACACAATCCAATGTATTCATTTGATAGCGCTTGCTGGTTGTTAGAAGCGCCTTAGCTACATGAACACGGAAAGGGTTCTCGGCAGTTCAGAGATGCGCAGTGATGAGCAACTTACATCTGGCGAGCACATTTTACATTTTTTAGTGATTTACAAGACTAAGTAAAAAGATTAGCAGATCATGGATCCCATACTATGGGCTGGTCCACTTTAAGCAGAGGAAAACACGAAGCCTGTAGCTGTGGAAGATGTGGACCAGTTATTCCTGGAGACACGCAATAGTGTAGGTTCCACCCAGGTCATGGTAGAAACTGCCCAAACACCCGGATGAAAGCCCCAAACCCCGACTCTCAGTGGGGATTCTGGACAGCGTGGGTCAGGCCAATGTCAAGGGAACTACTGGTTAGCGCACACTCAAGGGCAGGGCCCCGGCTCCGTGCACTGAAAGCCAACGAGGCCAGAATCAGGGCCTCCACAAGGGGAGTCTGAGGGATGCAGTCTCCAGCCCCCGGCTCCAGCCCTGGCCCCCCAGCTGCAGGCTCCAGCCCCCCGACCCCCAGCCGGTGCTGTGGAAGCTGAGATGACTGTTGTACCCTTGAAAGCTCTGTATGGGGCCCGAGCCAGGCTGCAGGGCCTGCAACTGGACGTGCCCGGCTTGAGGCTGGCGTGGCGGGCAGGGCAACCCCTGTGTCTGGGGCAATCACCCAGCACAGGGGTGTGGCTCACCTTCCACTGTTTTTACACCAACACCGGCCTTCCAAACTTCTCTGTGGTAAGCTGGTGCTTCCCTGGAGGACCCCACAGCACGCTGTGGATCCAAGATGGCCTCTCTCCCTGCCCTCTGCGAGTCTGAGACGAAGGAACACACATGGCAAAGAAGCTGCCTTCGCAGGTGGGAACGTCCCAGCCCTTCACGTGGAAGAGGATGGCCTCGCCAGCCAGGGAGAGCGTCAGCGGCCGGAGAGCTGGGTGTGTGTGCTGTGCAGCAGTTCTGAGCTCTCTGCGTGGAAACTACTCCGCTCCACAAGGCAGCTGTGAATGAGAACGGGGCTCAGGAACGCCTGGACCACGGGAAACCGCTGAGGAGAGGGGTGAGTTGAGTTGCTAGGCAGGACCGGTTCGGCTACCGGACACGGCCCCCCGGGAGCTGCCCGCGCTGTCTCACACACGGTGCACGCTCAGAGGCGGCCCTCGGCCCGAGCTCCCGTGGGGTTTTGTTCAGGCTAGTCGTGTCACAATGGCACAGAAGGAGACGGCGGTGCGAGAGGAATTTCAGAAAGGCAGAGTCAGGTCAAGTGAAGTAATCAATGTTTATTCTCTATAATACATGGATATATAGATACATTTTCCTTAAAGAGTTTGCAACCCTGAGGCAATGTCCTTGGGTACATAATGTATAAAGCAACAGCAAACGAGATCTGAATGCAGGAATGACAACTGGAATTCAAAAACAGAATTTAATATTTATGAAACTGCACACACAGCCAATCGCAGTCTACGCCTCATCCAGTCTGAATCCACCCACGGCGCCCGCTCTTATCTCCACAGTGTCTTCCTTCTGCCGCAATTTAATAAATTAACATGGGATTTACATACAGGAATTTTGGCCTGCCGAGTGTGAGTGCACTGCCCACTTTTGCCCACGGCATCTGTCCACACGAAGATTTCGGCCCCCAGGGACGTGGCTGGCCTCTGACGGCAGGACGCTAGGGTCCACCAGAGGCAAGCTTTCCAGCCAATGTAAGGACTGGGTCCCGGGTTCGGCAGGGCAAGTGGAAGGTCACGGCTGACCAGAAGAAATGGACCGTTGGGACGACAGGGTCAGAGAACCAGCGCGCCTGACACTCTCAGGCCTCAGGCGCACAGCCCAGCCCCTGGGCAGGCGGGGGCCGCAGTGCGGTCTACAGGTGGGCTACGGCTGGAGGGGGGGCAGGGGAGAGGGGCCCGGGGCCAAGACCACTGCACTTCTTCCCCACCAACCACAGACGCTGCAGTAGATAGCAGAAACCTATCGCTGCGTAGTCCATGTCCCCAGCGGTTTATGAACTACGGCGACGGCCAGCGCTCGTGAGAAAGGAACGGTGAGTTATTATATTATTTATATATTATCATCTTCCCTCTGAGGATAACGTACAAGTGTAACTAAAACACAGACGGCTACCTGGACAGGGACCCGAGCGAGCAGCTCTTCCGTCCAGAGGGTGGCTCTTGCCTTCAAACACGCGTGGGGCCTGGAAGGCCGGCCTTGCAAGTGAGCTCTGACCCGAGTCCCATCGCGCTCAGCCAGCCTGTGGCTCCAGGAACCGGCTGCACTCACATCCAGTTGTGTCAGAACTCCCACAAAGGGTGAGCGCAGGCAGCGCCTCTGCGCCGGTCCCGCGGCGGCCCTCACCTCACTTGTCCGAGCTCCTGCGCGGCCGGCGGAAGCTGGAGACGTTTTCGTTCAGGGCGTAGATCCTCCGGGAGAACTCCTCAAACTCTCCCAGGACCTGGTCGTCACACTCCACCGCCACGGCGCTGTCCACGGGGATGCACTGAAATGCTTCCAGCTGGTGGCCCGAGCCGAACCCCGTGGCTTCCAGCCCGATGATCTCCTCCGCCTGCTCCACAGCGCAGCGGAGCTCGGCCTCCGAGGCTGGGTGGAACGCACCAGAAAGCTGGGCGGCGGCGGGGCTGGCCTGCTCGCCGGCCAGCGCGGTGCCATTCACTGCGGCGGGGTGCCCAGGGAGGCCCTCTCCTCGCTCCTGGCTAGCGTTCAGGTCCACGGGGCCTCCATTCAAGCTGTCCCCCAAGTCGACCCCTTTTTTCTTGCTTTCTTTGGAGAAGTCCAATGAGGTGTCCAAGGAGGAGGACAGCGCCGCTGCCTTTCTCTCGGCCTCTGCCCTGGTGAGGGCGGCGGCTGCAGGCTGGGCCAGCGCCGAGTTGTAGCTGGGGGGCGGGGTTTTGTACTGGAGTCTCTCGTTCTCGGAGCTGGCCCGTCTGCGGTGCCCTTTGTCTGGGGACGGGACTGCCCTGGAGAAGCCTCCATCTGCACTCCCAAACGCGGGGCTCTGTCTCTTTGGAACAGGGATGGCGCTGGAGGTGTGATGCCTGTCGCTAGGAGACAAACAGAAACGATAAGTTATTATTTTTTTTTAATTATTTGACAGGTAGAGTTACAGACAGTGAGAGAGAGAGAGAGAGAGAGAGAGAGAGAGACAGAGGGAAAGGTCTTCCTTCTGTTGGTTTACCCCCCAAATGGCCGCTATGGCCAGAACTGCACCGATCAGAAGCTAGGAGCCAGTGATTCCTCCTGGTCTCCCATGCGGGTGCAGGGCCCAAGCACTTGGGCCATCCTCCACTGCCTTCCTGGGCCACAGCAGAGAGCTGGACTGGAAGAGGAGCAACCAGGACTAGAACCGGCGCCCATATGGGATGCCAGCACCACAGGCGGAGGATTAACCAAGTGAGCCACGGCGCCGGCCCCCGAGAAGTTACTTTCCACTGCAGAGCTCGGGAAGCCCTTAGGGATCCAAAGACAGGAGAGAACATTAGCGTCTGAAGATAAGAACCAAGGTGAGCCAGGTGAGGCCCAATATGCAAAGTGCAGTGCAGTTAGAGAAGTGTGCCCAGGGCGGGGCGGGGCAGGGGACAGAAAGCACAGCATGTGGGGAAGGTGGGAAGGCACTGGATGGATTCCTTGTGGAAAGAAAGAAAACCAGGAGAAATGCAGTGAACGTCTTACATTAGAGGGCACCGCGATTCTCAGTCTCCGCTTTCATACTTAATTCCTAGTTGGTCCCCATGAAGCAGTCCTTGGCATTTGGCCGGGAAGTTCAATAACTCCGCGAGGCAGGGCCAGGGCCACGCCTGTCACTTGCGACTCCACGGGCCATGGCCTTCCCCTTCCTGAGACCCAAACCCCCTTGTATTGGAGACCCGGGGCGGGAGGGTCAGGGGCCTTTATTTATTTATTTATGTTAACGAAAAATTAACTCGGGCCATGACTTCTCCTTTGGAAGGCCAGCCACGTGTGTTTCATGACACTTTCTGTTCAGTGCCTTCCTTGAGGCCAAGTTAACTTTCCAGGAAGACGTCTGTGGCCGGCAGTCACAGTCCCGTTCGGCTAGACAGAGCCGTATAGTTTCTGACGTAATTTCATGAACATCATTGTACTTGGTCCCAACAGAAACCCTGTCCAGAAAGTCGGGTGTGCACGAGTACACAAGTCTGTGGTAATAAATAATTGTCAGTGCGGGGCAGAGAGCATCCAGACCCTGGACATGGTGGTCATGGCACAGGCGCTGTTGGCTAAGCCAGAGGCCTTGCTAGACGAAGATGGCGTCGGTGCATCGCGGCCTGACTGCATGAACAGACTGGGGCCCGGAGCGCTGGGGGCACAAGCATCAGACCCAGCTGGCCTGCTCTCTTCAGACAAGGAAACTCACCCAGAGAAGTTAAGGGGCTTGCAAGAGGGCTGCAGGCAGGAGCAGGGGCAGGCCTGAAACTTGACACACTCGGCAAACAGGCCTCATGGGAGGCCAAGGCCGTGGGAAGGGACACAGCAGGCCTGCCTCCCAGGAGCTTCCACTCTCGCAGGAGTAATGCGCATCCGAGCTGCAGGAAGAGCAAGTGCTACGCACCAGAGAAGGGACCCAGGCGTCCTGCTGCGGAGCCCTGGGCCTCAAGCCTGCCACGCGGCTCCCAAGTTTCCTGATCACAACTGTGGGCTCAGATACCCAGGCAAGGCTTAGCCTTAAGCAAAGGCAATCACAGGGATTCCAAACCATGGGACCATCACATTTCATATGAGGGGTGGTCCCTGGGGTGCACGCAGACCAGGAGATTACCGTTCTTAGTTCCCAAACAGCAACAGCAAACGCAGGTTTTCATGAAACTCACGGGATCGGGCTGAGCTACACATTTGGCCTCCTTGTTGTTTGCAGTTTACCACTGTGGACGGCAGTGTCCCTCTCTAAGTGACCTGGCAGGCTGACCAGGTAATCCCAGCCAAACAGCGCCAGCATCGGCACCAGCAGGGGGAGCGAGCCCGAGCCCCCACGGCCTGGTGGGAGGGGGGCAGCGCTGGCCAGGGGAGCGGCTGTGAAGGGAGAGGGACGTGATACTCCCCCCTGCCCCGGGGGCTGCCGTCCCCACCCCTCAGCCAGGCGTCCTGATCTGCTGGGATCCCGAAGGGCCAGCAGCAGGAGCGTGGGGAGCAGGCCTGGGCGTGCCTAGCAGGGCTTCTGACGCTGGAGAAAACGGCATTTCTGCGGCCATCACAGACTCTGCGCCTCCGGAGAGCTCTCAGCTGTGCACAGAGGAGGAAGCCCCGCGGCCCTGACAACGGGCAGAGCCACCACGTCCTGAGCACCACAGAAGGCGTTCTGTACACACAGAACCCTTGCATCTGCCTGGTAGGCGGGTCCGTGGGTCACGGAGTTTGTTCAGGCCGAAGACCCACAAAGAAACCTCTGCGTGAGATTCGGTCTGACTCCCGAGCTCACGCTGATAGTCCCAGCGGGAACATCACATTTAACCTCTGCTCAGTGCCAACCACACGGCACACACCAAGCTAAATGCCATCATACAAGCCTTCTCACTCACCCACAGGCTCTATCCAAGCTCAGGGATATTTTGCACGTGTATTCTATGGCTCTGAGAGGTGGAGATCTGGGTATTTTCTTTCTTGTTTTTAAAAACAATTGATTGGCCGGCGCCGTGACTCAACAGGCTAATCCTCCGCCTGCGGCGCCGGCACACCGGGTTCTAGTTTCAGTCGGGGCACCGGGTTCTGTCCCAGTTGCCCCTCTTCCAGACCAGCTCTCTGCTATGGCCCGGGAATGCAGTGGAGGATGGCCCAAGTGCTTGGGCCCTGCACCCACATGGGAGACCAGGAAAAGCACCTGGCTCCTGGCTTCGGATCAGGGCAGTGCGCTGGCCGCAGCGTGCCGGCTGCAGCGGCCAATGGAGGGTGAACCAATGGTAAAAGGAAGACCTTTCTCTCTGTCTCTCTCTCTCACTATCCACTCTGCCTGCAAAACAAAACAAAACAAAACAATTGATTTATTTGAAAGGTGGAGTTATGGGGAGAGACAGAGAGAGAGAGAGATCGATCTTCCATCTGCTGGTTCATTCCACAGATGATTGCAAAGGTCAGGGCTGGGCCAGGCTGAAGCCAAGAGCCTGGAACTCCATCTGGGTCTCCCAAGTGGGTAGCAGGGGCCCAGGTACTTGGGCCGTCTTCTGCTACTTTTCCAAGCACGTTAGCAGGAGCTGGCTTGGAAGTAGAGCAGCCAGGATCATACAGGATGTCAGCATTGGCAAGTGGTGGCCTAACCCACTGCACCACAAAGCTGGCCCTTTGGATATATTCTGATATCCTGATTTTGTGACCCTACTCTCCAGTCTGTTTAAATTTTTATGAGAACTCAGGTAAGAACAGTATTAGATACAAATTGGAAAATTACAATAAAACATTCTCTTTTAAGAATGCTATGAGAATGAGATATTTTGGATTGACAAAAAAGAAGTCTATATAGCTAAGGTTTATTCTTTTATTGTTTTGTCTTTTGCTTCCCATTTTTAGTTATGTGAGATCAAACTTTTCAAAAACTCTTATTGAAGCCTTTCTTACAATTTTAAAAAAGTTGATTAAAAAAAAGCTATTTTCTTGACGACACTGGACAATGGACTTGAACATGTGTTGCTCAGAATGACACAGTGAGGAGACGAAGGGCTCTGAGCGGCCCCTGCGCCTCAGGACCCGGGTCTGCAGTGAGGTCCGCGGGACCTGCTGTGTCCTCTCCGCTGCCAGCCGGCTCCTCCTCTGCTCTTCTGTAAATATTTGCTGCTGGCTTGTTGTATTCTTCATCTTCTTCTTCTTTTTTTTTTTGACAGGCAGAGTGGACAGTGAGAGAGAGAGACAGAGAGAAAGGTCTTCCTTTTTGCCGTTGGTTCACCCTCCAATGGCCGTCGCGGCCGGCGTGCTACGGCCGGCACACCGCGCTGATCCAAAGCCAAGAGCCAGGTGCTTCTCCTGGTCTCCCATGGGGTGCAGGGCCCAAGCACTTGGGCCATCCTCCACTGCCTTCCCGGGCCACAGCAGAGAGCTGGCCTGGAAGAGGGGCAACTGGGACAGAATCTGGCGCCCCGACTGGGACTAGAACCTGGTGTGCCGGCGCCGCAGGCGGAGGATTGGCCTATTGAGCCACGGCGCCAGCTTCCTTTTTTTTTTTTTTTTTTTTTTTTAAGATTTTATCTTTTTATTTGAGAGGCAGAGTTTCAGACAGAGAGAGGGAGAGACAGACAGAAAGACCCTCCAGCTGCTGGTTCACTCGCCGAATGGCCACAACAGCAGGAGCTGAGCTGAGCTAATCTGAAGCCAGGAGCCAGGAGCTTCCTCTGGGTCTCCCATGTGGCCCAAGCACTTGGGCAATCTTCTGCTGCTTCCTCAAGCCATAGCAGAGAGCTGGATCAGATGTGGAGCAGCCAGACATGAACCAGCACCTGTATGGGATGCTGGCGCCGCAGGTGGAGGCTTAGCCCACTATGCCACAGCCTGGCCCCTTGTTGTGTTCTTAGAAAGCAGGTGTCCTGAGAACTGTGTGCAGATTAGGGGCACAAAATGTGACAAAATCTGAGTGAGGGGCGAGGAGATGTCGTGGGCGTAATGGGCTTTATCCTGTAGATTTTATAACATTGGTTTGGACTGCTCAGAATTAATTTTCAAATCACTTCCAGGATCTTCGCTACATTCCAGATTTTCAAGATAGCTAAGCTCCAAATAGCTGAAGTATTAAGTGATTCCATTAATATGTCATTACATGCATGCATTTTTTAACTTCAATAATTTATACTCACAGAAAAGTTAAAAGTATAAACTATATAAAAATAAAACAACTCACAGGTCTACTATCCATTAAACAACTACTATTAACTTTGATTTTATGTGTATATATTTTGTTAAAAAAATTAAAGTTGTGTTTGTGGTATACACGCATAATTCTGTACCCTGCTGCGTATGTAATTAAAGCCTCTTGGGAAACAGTTCTAAATGCTGCTCCACTGGATGCAATATCATAATTTACCTAATTATTCCCTCGTTTCACTATAAAAGCAGACTGCTGAGAGCAGGTCTGTATAAAAACACATTTTTAATAAAGCATCTTTGGTCTTCATTTCTAATAGAAGGTCTCAAAGAGGATTCCCCATTAGGTATTTTAGTACAAGCCAATAAAAAAGAGCATTTTAGCTCTAGTATTACCTAAAAAGTGAGAGGTGCAATTAACACGGCAAATGATAGGTCAAAAAGGAAGGGTGCTCAGAAAGTTCCAAAGTTCTTCCTGGCTGATTACGGAGTGGCTGCAGGATGCCTTCAGGTAAGAGGCTGGAACTCAGACTTACTCATTATTTGACTGATTCTTAAAGGATTTTTAACAACTTATTCACCAAATGAAATCAGTACTCATTTACGTTGGAATGAAAACTTACAGTTTCTACTCTTCAAAAGCAACTACAAGCTAGTGAGTGCTTGGGGAGGTGTGGCTGCAGCTCCGCTCTCCCCCAGAGGCCCTGTGTGTTCCAGGCACTAGACTGGGGGTCCACAGCCCGAGAATCAGGCAATTGGGGGGAGCCCAGCAGTCCACCGCACACACACTCCTCCTGAGCCTTTCTCCTTAGTGGGTGTCTCCTCCCGCTTGGCTTAGGTACAGTCTGGAAACATGATATCCAGGGTTTAATGCTACAATTAAAAAGAATTTATGAAAAAAACAACAACCCATAATTGCAAATTTACTAGGCCATAGTTTAGTGAAACATGGCATAAACTGTTGAATAACTGAACCACATCAGGGACTGTAAATTACTTAATAATAAACCTTGTGCTGTGAGTAAAAAAGGATTTCCTAGGGTCACAAATAATGGCAGGACGAGGGAGAAGCCAAGTGGCCTGGCGTTTAAGGGTCAAGGGGGACTGTCTGGCTTACATCTGGCTTTGGAGCACGTTTTCTCGGAGCTCTCTGCACGAAGTGATTCATTGCTTTCTGGGTCTGGGAGTGCTTATTGACTGCGGCCAGTTACCTTCTCTTATCTCTTCAGCTCTAGCTGGAGATGGCGGCCTGGGGAGGGGAGCCTTAGAGACCTGCCGCTTTGAGTCCATGTGTGCGGAGCTACAACTTAAGGTCGAGATCACCACCTACTGGGGGAAGTGTTGCGCTTTGTAAAACAGATCGTGACACTGGGGTAAGATGACACAGAATGATGCACTTGAACTCCTTGGCAGAACGCCTGGCACACATCCTGATGGCAACAGCCACTGTCGCTGAGGCTGCTGTTGTGATTAGCTTGCGCGGGCTGCTCATTGCAGAAGCCCTTCCCCCATCTGACCAAGGAGAAGCTGAGGTCGTGTCTTGAAAAGGGACATAGGGTAAAAGGTGGCAGCGGACAGACTGAAAC
This sequence comes from Lepus europaeus, assembly GCF_033115175.1. Classification (NCBI taxonomy): domain Eukaryota; kingdom Metazoa; phylum Chordata; class Mammalia; order Lagomorpha; family Leporidae; genus Lepus; species Lepus europaeus. The sequence goes on along the minus strand of NC_084833.1, from coordinate 65,420,120 downwards.
CCAGGTCTCCTGCCCGCTCCTGTTTGCTCCAGCCAGCAGGCTGCTTCAGGCAGGAACAAACAACTCTCCACCCACCCACCTCTCGGCTTCTGACCTCACCCAGCCCACTGCAAGAAGCAAAAACAAAATGAAGGCCAGTGGAAAAGAGTTCTGGAGCAAAAGTACCAAATGGGCTCCGAGGTTTATTCTGCCCAGAGGGAAACATCATTCACCATTTCCGTTGTTTCCTTGGGGGCCTGGGGTAGGGGAGGCTCCGGAAAAGTAGAAATGCTCCAAACACCTTTGTTGCCCAACTGCTGGGCGACTGGCAGAACTTTCTGGAACACTTGGCGGTACATTCCAGTTGTCTGCAAACCCCTGGTTCCTCACTGTTCTGTATGAATTTAGCCTCACTTCTCTATTTCCTAACCTAAATGAACAGGAGCATGCTGGGCACCTGTATGTCACACTGGGCCACAGGTGCCCTGCCGTGGAGCCGCCCTGGGAATCGGCAGAACCCTGCTTGCTCTCTGTGACCATCCTTGCCCCGCCACTGCCCTCTCCTCTTCCTCTGTCTCTTGCTTTTACTACATGAAGCCCCAGCCTGCCCGGTGAGAAGAGAACCGAGAAAAGACACGGTACAAAAGCACTGATTCAGAATGGGATTCCCACACCCCCACCCCGATGTGTAGTGTTCCAGACTCCACCCTTCATGTGCCCCCTCCCTAAAACATCTGTGGAGTTAACAGTTACTGCAGTAAGGGTTAAAAGGCCAAACATTCTCAGTGCATAGAGTAGGCACTCCATAAATCATTAATAATAGAACAACTGCAACTGACAATCATTTCAAATTAAAAAAAAAAAAAAAAAGCCAGGGGCCAGTGCTGTGGCATTGTAGGTTAAGCCTCTGCCTGTGGTGCCAGCATCCCATATTGGCACTGGTTTGTGTCCCGGCTGCTCCTCTTCTGATCCAGCTCTCTGCTATGGCCTGGGAAAGCAGTGGAAGATGGCCCAAGTCCTTGGGCCCCTGCACCCATGTGGGAGACCTGGAGGAAGTGTCTGGCTCCTGGCTTCAGATCGGCCCAGCTCTGGATGTTGAGGCCATCTGGGCAGTGAACCAGAGGATGGAAGACTTCTTTCTCTGTCTCTCCTCTCTGTCTGTGACTTTGCCTCTCAAACAAAATCTTAAAAAAAAAAAAAAAAAAAAAAAAAGCCTGAAGTGTCATAATACCTGATTATTTATTTGAAAGGCAGAGAGAGAAGGAGTCAGTGAGCAAGCAAAAGCCAGGGGTCTGGCACTCCATCTGGGTCTCCCACATGGCAGCGCCCACAGCCCTCTTGCCATCACCTGCTGCCTCCCAGGACACGCGTGAGCAAGCGGCTGGACTGGAAGCAGAGGCAGGACCTGCACCCAGGCACAGTGACAAGGGATGCAGGTGTCCCAAGTGGCAGCTTACCCGACAGCCCAACACCTGCCGTGCGTGGGCGAAGCACTGTGTTAGGAGCTTTCACACGGCCTCACTGAATCCTCCCAACATCTCTATCAAGGATTAGAGACATCGCCTCATTTTACAGATGAAGAAACGAAGGCACAGTGGGCAGGTAATTTGGCCAAGGTCACAAAGACGCTGGGTAGAAAGCTAGGATTTAGCCAGGCCAGTTTGACCAAATGAATGTCAGTTTCCTTCTCTCTCCTGGTCCCCAGGGCCTTTCTGCTTTATCAAACACCTACATTTGACCTCTGCTTGTCTCCCGGGGGTGGGGCTGAGAATCAGGAGAGTACTTCTTAGGAGGGGCTTGACCTCCTCCTTTTGTCTTCCTGCCTACACCGTCCGTAGGACTTCTTATACCGCCAGGCACTCTGAGCATCAGTTAGGAAGAGAAATACATGCTGCCATGAGATGACGTAAATGTGGAAACCGAGGGGAAAATGAAGTCAGGAAAACGAGGTACAGATTTCCCGCATCAAGAGAGTCTGAACTATTCGCAACCGCCCCAGCCCCTTTGCTCTCTCAGATTCCCTTGTGCTGTCTGCTGCCAGGTCTCAGGCTGCAGAGCGCTGGGGCAGAGTTCAATTCACAGCCTCAGAGATGTGTCTTTCCCTCCCCGCAGAACATCTCCTTGGAGGCACATGACTCTATCACAGCTGGGCAACACTAAATCCTCCTGGCCTGGACCCTGGCCAACATCTACAGCCACAACTCAATGGAGTAAGAATACTTCAAGAGAAACACACACACACACACACACACACATACACACAGGCCCTTTTAAACAACATTTGATCTTCTTCTCTCTCTCCCCTTGCTGCAAGCCATGACCTCATGGCAGGGAGAGCTCGGCCCGGAGCTGTTTAAGTTGGTTTACGGCCACCAGGAATGTTTGAAGCGCTAGGTGCGACCCTGCGCCAATATCATGTCAACTGTGCTAAACAGCAATAATGGTTTCTCACCTTCTTAAAGATTACTGCTTAAATAATGCAGTGCAGCGACAGGCCTGCACGGAGTGCCAAAAGCAGGTTGCCAGGGTGCAGCTGAGGTAGAGTTACGGCTCTTGGCAGCTCAGGAATTATGACATAAAGTTAGTTTTTGCAAAACAACAACCTCCATAAATCAGGCTACTATCCTCTTTCAAAATCCAGCTGAGGCTGGGATTTCTCTCTCTCTGGCCCCTCTCTCGGATCCAGCCGAAGCACAGAGCTCCTCTGGGGCAAGTGAACCGAGCAGTGAGAGCTTATCTCCCAGGAGGTAGCGGCGGGCTAAGAGTTTTAAGGATGCCAGGCTCCTGGTCACGGGCAGGCCCTCTCAAGATAAGTGTAAGTGCTTGATCTCTGCGCTGGATGTTAGCAAAAACACGGAACAAAATAAAAATAGAAACCAGCCTGGGTCCGAAGCACGCACTGAAACCTGGGCCAGCGGCCACCCTCCCTCGGGCTCAGCTAGGAAGAGGTCCTGCCAAAGTCTGACTAAATAAAAACAGAGCATAAAAAGGTGTAACGGAACAAGGGAGCCTTCAGATTTTATTTAAGCTCAGTCGTGATGGAAAGATGAACCTGTGAAAGAGAAAGTTCCACAGGCACAGGACAAAATAAGCAAGCGAGGATCCAGTTGCCCGGGCTGTGTGATGTAAGGGCTCCCAGGCTCACCTGGGGGCCAGCTCAGTCTCAAGGTACAGCTCCCTGGGGTGGGCAGTACCAAGTGATTCTCCAGGGAGACAAATGGGGGGTGGGGGGGCCTGGGAGGGGCCAAGTCAACCACTTCCCTCATCAGCTTTCACGTTAAGAAATCATCATACGCACGCATTGCAATCACAGTCGACATTATGAGACTGTAAAACGGTCTGTCGAAACGAGACAGCACATCTTGATGCCATTTATAGAGCGTAACTAACAGCATACAAGAAAACCTGTCAGGACAGGGAAGAGACACCAGGAATGATACCTGGGGACCCCACGGAGGGTCAGGATGGCGCTCGAGACCTGGGAGCAATCAACTCTTAACGGCCAAAACTACAAACAAAACAGAACAAGGGCCCGGGTGGTGGTACGGTGTGCTAAGCTGCAGCTTGGGGTACCTGCTGGTTTGAGTCCCAGCTCCTCTGCTTCTGATCTAGCTTCTCGCTACTGTGCCTGCGAAAGCAGCAGATGATGACTCAAACACTAGGGTCCTTGGCACCCACATGGCTTCTGGCTCTCGGATTTGGCCTAATTCAGCTCTGTCTATTGGTACCATTTGGGGAGTCAGAAGATCTCTCTCACCCTTTTGAATGAATGAGTGAACAAATAAATCTTTTTTTTTTTTTTTCTCTTTTAAGATTTATTTGAAAGGCAGAGTTACAGAGATGGAACACAGAGAGAGATTTTCCTTCCATGGGTTCACTTCCTAAATAGGTGGAATGACCAGGGCTGGGCCAGGCTGAAGCCAGGAGCCAGGAGCCAGAAGCTTCTTCTGGGTCTCCCACGTGGGTGCAGGGGCCCAAGCACTTGGGCCACCCTCTGCTGCTTTCCCTGGAGCATTAGCAGGGAGCTGGATGGGAAGCAGAATCACAGATCTGCCTGTGAAAGGACAACCTGTGACACACGTTCCACAGGAGAGGACGCGTGTCCTGAAAGGGCTGGCGACAGACAAGCGGCCAGCAAAGGCCAAGGTTTGACGGGCTAGCAGAGCTCTTCAGCAGGTGAGGTGTGGGCTGCTGGGTGGGTCTCTTCCTGGGGGAAGCAACAACAGGGAAAGACCCTGTATCTGAGGACCCCAGAGGTCAGTGAGCAGAGTCATATGGTAGGAGATGAAGCTGGAGAAGAAAACAGTCTGGGATACGCAGTAGCCCTCAGGATCTCTGCTGTCATTAAGTCATTCACGTGTTTCAAGCAAGGGTGTGTGTGTGTGTGTGGGCCTGCGTGGATGAGCCAAGGAGCGAGACTGACAGTGCACACTGGCCACAGCTGGGGAACAGAGTGGAAGGGGACCAGGGTGGCTGTGCACAAGCAGGGAGATGACAGGGCTGTGGCCGGAATGGGAATGCATAGATACAGCCAAACAGACAAAGCAAGGGAAAGCGGTCGGGAGTTGCAAGGGTTGGATACAGGGGTGAGAGGGAAGGGGGAACCAAGGGTCACACCTGGCTCCGTGGCTAGTCCGGCACAAGGCATGGAGGTCCCGGGTGCGGAGACGGAGCACGGAAGACTGAGGATTAGGGTGACTGGGACAGGAGACAGGAAGGGAAACAGTGCTCAAAGACGTACGGGGGCAGCCTGAATACAGGTTTGGTATCGGAAAAGATCAACACTAAAAATAAACAGAGAGAAGAGGGCCAAGGGCTGCGCGTTCAGGACCTGCAGCTTTTTATGACGAGGGAGAGGGAGAGGAGTCTACGGTGAGATAAGGAGGAGCTGTCGGGCAGCGGTGAGGAGAACCAGGAGAAGGCTGTGATCCTGGGATTCCTTTGCTGGAGCTGCCAGACGCCAAGCGATCCCTTCTGGAAAACACTTTATTCTTAGCGTAGTTACGGGAGGCTGTGCCGTATGATGGTTAAAGCAGGGGTTCCAAAGCTGTCCTGCCGAGGCTAAAATCTCAGCCCCCACGTGGTGTCTATGTCACCTTCAAGTTATTTTAACCCCTCAGCTCCTCAGGTCCTCCATCTGCGAGATGAAAGAGCAAAGTGAGCCCCGGTTCTCAGGGCTGCTGCGAGGGTGACAGGAATGGGCCGGGCAGTGCTTCCAAAGCGCTCGGAGGGAGTTTCTGTCTGCAGGGACAGGCGCATTTGCTCTCGCCCTCACGAGGGACCTTACTATGGACTGCTGATCAGCATCGCATCAGAAGATCTTTAACAACTCAGGGAATTGTGTCAAATTGGGCCTGAACCCAAACGTCATATGCAAGCAGCAACGATCATTTCTTTCTTCCCCACGTAACTGCTTTATTCTTAACATCCCAGTCTGAACAATGCTGCAACCCACCAGCTTTTGATGGGCAAAGATCCTATCTTTAAGCCTTCTTGAATCTAGTACAGTGCATCAGCTCCAAAGGGCGCCTGTCGAGTGCCACTTCCTAACAGGTGCTGAAGAATCTCTCCCGAGAGACGCTGACTCTTCAGTGGAGAGTGCCTACGTAGCTTTTCTGCGGATTCCCTGCCCCCACATTTAGGTACGCCCATCTTCCCCAAGCCACCTGCAGTGTCCCCTCTGCCCCCGAGCCTTCTTTCAGCACAGCAATCTGAAGTGATCCCTCTCACTCTGAACAGCTACAGTTTTCATGACTCTGCCATCTGATGCTCCATCTGCGTCTCCACACATACTCTGGGAGACATTATTGAAATCTACACTTACTGCCTGTGTGTCTGTGAGGCTCCAGGAATAAGGGAACGTATAGAAAATAAGTCTCCTATCGTTAAGGAGTTTCCATGATAGCTGAGAATACAGACAGTAAATGCCACGTGCTTTATGTGCAGTATACATTTTGTCTATTATAATGGAGAAGCTGGAAGACTCATCAGAGGAAGCTATATCTGACTGGTGCCCTGAGGATAAGTGGGGATCAACCAGGCAGAGTGTGTGTGCGCCCACGTGTGTGTGTGTGCGTGGGGGTGGGTGCAGTAAGAAATGAGAGGTGTTTAAATTTTAACTGAAAAGTGATCCCTGTTAAACTTAAGAGTGGAAAAAGAGAGGGAGGAGATGTACAATTTGGGACATGCTCAATCGGACTTGCCCCAAATGATGGAGTTAGAAATGTGCCAGGGGATTCCAATACAAGCCCATCAAGGTGGCATGTACCAATGCCATCTCACTATTCCAAGTGATCAATTTCAGTTCACAATTGATGGCTCTGATAGATCTAAGAGTCAAAGGGATCACACAAACAAGACAAGTGTCTGCTAATACTAACTGATAGAATCAAAAAGGGAGAGAAGGATCCAACATGGGAAGTGGGATACACAGCAGACTCATAGAATGGCAGACGTCCTAAACAACACTCTGGCCTCAGAATCAGCCCTTAAGGCATTCGGATCTGGCTGAAGAGCCCATGAGAGTATTGTAGGCATGGAAAGCCAAGATACCATGGAAAAGAAAAAAAAAAAAAAAAAAGAAGAAGACCTAAATGAAAGGTGTCTGTGAGTGAGATCCCAGTGGAAAGAACAGGGCCATCAAAGAAGAAGGTACCTTTCTCTGAAGGGAGGAGAGAACTTCCACTTTGACTATGACCCTAGCAGAATAAGATCAAAGTCAGCGAACTCTAAAGGCTTCCATAGCCCTGGCAACTCATGACTAGAGCCTAGGGAGATTACTGACGCCATGAACAGGAGTGTCAAATTGTTAAGTCAGCAACAGAAGTCACTGTGTACTTACATCCCATGTGGGATCTGTCCCAATGTGTTGTCTAATGTGCAGTGATGCTATAACTAGTACTGAAACAGTATTTTTACACTTTGTGTTTCTGCATGGGTACAAACTGATGAGATCTTTACTAATTATATACTGAATCGATCTTCTGTATATGAAGATAATTGGAAATGAAAAAAAAAAAAAAACCCTGGTGTTAAATTGGAAATGGCATAGAAAATTAATTAATTTTTTTAAAAAAATATTATGTAGGATCTCTGTCTTTAATGTGCTGTACACTCTTATTTAATGCTATAACTAGTACTCCAACAGTATTTTTTTTTCACTTTGTGTTGCTATATGGGGGCAAACTGTTGAAATTTTTACCTAATATATACTAAACTGATCTTCTGTATATAAAGAGAATTGAAAATGAATCTTGATGTGATTGGAAGGGGAGAGGGAGCGGGAAAGGGGAGGGTTGTGGGTGGGAGGGAAGTTTTGGGAGGGGGAAGCCATTGTAACCCATAAGCTATACTTTGGAAATTTATATTCATTAAATAAAAGTTTAATAATAAAAAATAATAATTTATATGACAATAACCACACAAATATGGGAGATAGAATGAAGCGATGTAACAGTTTAAATTGGTATACTATTAAAGCTGTTATTAATAATGCAAAAAAAAAAAAAAAAAGAAATGAGAGGAGCGCATTCCAGGCAGAATGAACCACAGTGTGTGTATGGTCTGGCTGTGTAGTCAAGTCTTGGAAAGAGTATGGGGGGGGGGGGGCGCGCTGGTCTTTCCTTTCTTGAAATCCTCTAATCTATCTTCCAATTTTACAGTACAGATAACACTGTTGATTCTCAGTGAATATCTCTGTTTTAAGAATAAATGAGTTTAATCAGTTACATCCAAAAAAAATTTAATTATTTGGCAATGCATTGAGAAATATTCAGTTAATATAAAAAAGCAAAGACAAAACTGTTCAGAGATACAGTAAATTGAAAGGAAGAAATACTATATAGCCATTAAAAATGATGCTCAAATTTTTAATAGCATCAGCAAAATGCTTAATATGTGATATTATACAAAAAAGCAGACTATGTAACTATGCTGTCTAGAACTATAGCCACTAGTAACTGCTTATTGGTTCCTAGAGCTTGAAACATGACTAGACTGACTTGAGATGTGTTGTGAAGATAAAATATACACTGCATTTAGAAGGGGTAGTATGAAACAAGGGAATATATCTTACTAGTAATTTTTAAAATGTTTATCACAAGTGAACGAGATATTATTTTAGATATATAATTTGGATTTTATTCGGGTTATTAAGATATACTATTAAAATGAACTTACTTGTTTCCTTTAACCATTTTTTACCATGGCTGCCAGAAAAGATGAATTTGTATATATGACTCACACTGTGTTCCTCCTGAACAGCACTGCTGTGGCTGGCATGATCTCTCAGGTATGAAACACCTAGGAAACTGACAACACAACGGTGGCTTCTGCCCTTGGATTGTGGGTGATTGTTTTCCCCTCTCTGGCCTGTTTTTATAACTTGCAAATTCTACTCATTGAACGTATATGATTTTAAAATTAAAAGGCATAAACAGAGATATGTACAGCGCAAACAAAAACAGAGAGCAAAGAGATTTCAGTGTGGTTCAAAGCCTCAGTGGCTGGCGGTGGCTGTGGGGCTCCGCACAGCGGAGGGTCAGTGCACGGAAGACGTCGGCCAGCTGTTCCCCATCCCGACTGGAGACAGCAGAAAGCGGAAATGGGTGGTAACCGCAGGAGGGGGCCTATGAGTTAAGCCGAGGGAAGAATTTCCTGAAGTGAGGGTGTTTAAACTCTGCAGTGAGTTATGGGAGAAGCCTGGTCCCCCAGGGTCTTTTAAAATTCTGCAGATACCCATGCCTGGTGTGTTCCCGTCTGGAGGCCAGAAGATGGTTCCTGGAGGCTGCTTCTGAAATCGCTGTCTTAGTGTCAATGCGCCTATAAAGCTTTCTCCTTCACTTATTTCAGAGGAGGCTTGCCTTTCCCTCCCGGGGTGCCAGCCTGGGATCCTGTCTGGTCCGGCCACCCCGGGCAGCATTCTGGATGGCCCAAAGACAAGGCTCCTCGACCTCAGCTTCAAACCAGCGTCCCCCGGGGGTCACCTGACAATTCAGTTCTGAATTCAGCATATGCATGACGGAGGGAAGAGAAGAGGGGAGATTTTTCTTTTTACAAAGTGAATTTTTTTGGAATTTTTAATGCTGGGTTCTGCCTCATTTTCAAAGAGAAACGGTTTGGCTTAAAAGCAGAACTAGCATATCACACACTCTGATTTTAAAGAAAGCAGGTTGGCTCACTGATTCTAGATTTACTGAAAAATTGTTTTCTTATTGTTGTGGTGCAGAGCTTTAAGCTGCTGCTTGCGATGCCAGCATCCTGTATCAGAGTGCTGGTGCGCACCCAGGCTGCTCCACTTCTGATGCTGCTCCCTGATGTGCCTAGGAAGGCAGCGGATGATGGCCCAGGTACTTGGGCCCCTGCCACCCATCTGGGAGACCTCGATGAAGCTCTTGGCTTTGGCCTAGCCCAGCCCTGGCCATTGCAGCCATCTGGGGAGTGAACCAACAGATGGAAGATCTCTGTCACTCTGCCTTTCAAATAGTAAATAAATAAATCCTAAATTTTTTCTCTTAAAATGTGCCAAAGTTCTTAGATATTTTCTTCTTTTACTTCTCATTAAAGCCATTGGACTTGATTATTTCAATTTACAAAAAGGAATGGAAGACTAGATGAGCAGATTTGGAGATTTTACTACTAAAGTGAGACGACCTTATATAAAGCCACAGCTGCTTTCCCCGATATTCAGCATGAGAAGGAATCTGGAGACATATTCCAGCATGTAGCTGAAGAGCCAAGGACGCTTCCCAGCGCACCAACTCACTAACGTCACCGAGACAGATTCAGTCTCTTCAAAAGTGGCCCACTGGGGCCGTAAGAGCAGCTCAAGGTTGACCTCCATCACTGCAGCTGACTGTCCATTAAAGCTGGAGCTCAGATTCTAAGTCCCAAAAGAGAGAGAGAGAGAGAGAGAGAGAATGAGAATGGATATAGGAATATTTTTGCAAGTCATGTCCTTCAAAATATTTAATTCATCTTATCTATTCATTTAGATGATAAACTAAACAACTGTCAAACAGGCAAAGGCAGGGCAAATCTCACACTCTGACTCTTTGCCCATCTCTCACATAGTGCGTCACGCAGAGGAGACAGTAAATGAATGAATTGTCAAATGCATAATACGTACTAATGCTTTGTATAGTTCTTTTTAGTATATAAACCACTTTGACAGACATTATCTCATTTGTTCCATACAACTATGCTTGGGAAATAGGGCTGATGTCAACTTTATTTACAAAATTGATACTCAAGAATTATTCATGAAAATTAAGTTATGGAGCAGAAATTGGAACCCACATTTTCTGAATCCCAAATCCAGTGCCCCTTCCTCCGTACTGCACTGCTCTATGAAGGTGACAGTTTTACCTTTACAACTGAGATAAAGTTAACTTGGAACAAAACATTCTGTGAGTTAAGACAGGCCAGATGGCTCGGATATCCTGCTTTTATCATACCTTATTCTGAAAAAAGAACATTTCATTCAAGGAAGACAAATCCTATGGGCAAACATGCTTTAGGACACTGTACAACCGTCAACTTTCTTCTTCAGATCTCTTGTTTCTTTGGTTAAGAGTTGAGATATATTATCATTTTCGATTTTCTCTGTCTTAAATTCTTCACAAAGTTTGATGACTTTTAGCTTCCTGAATTTTTGAGGTAAATGCTGGGATAAGCAACACAGAAAGTTCCCCTGAGAGCTGCTGCCAACATTTCGCAGTACTGTCTGCAGCGCTCTGGATGTGACCTTGCTGGGCTTCCCTGTGGCAGGTAACAGGAGTGAGGATACAGGTAGCTGAGATGGAAGGCAGGGAAGGGCAGAGAAGGAGCAGAACGGCCATGAACTCACGAAGGGCATCATGGTATGGTAGAAGGAACACAGGGCCAAGAGTCAGCCACGTCTGGGTTTCTATTTCTAGACAGAGTTCTACCACTTCCCCCTGTGATCTTGGCAAGCTACTTCATGCTTTTGAGTCTGGGTTTTCTGATCAGTACAGTAGCGCCACTTCCTTCACAGGGTTGTGACAAGTTGAAATGGAACGTTTTCCAAGTAAGAGTTTTTTGTTTTATTTTGTTTTTTATTAAGCACTTCTAACTATGAGTGGGGACTGGATTAGAAGTTAGGTACCAAATAAAGATCGCAGGCAAACAGATTTGTAGGTTACTTATCTCTAAGGCTTCATAAAGTCTGACAAAAGACTTGGGGAAAGCGAGAAGGAGATGGTGAATATTTTGTACCATTAACGTAGAAGGGAGCATGAGCCTTATTTTAAAATTTGGAAAGAACCATTCTATACCTACTTGTTGATGACTATATTTTAAAGGCAAACAAAGCAAGTACAATAAAGAATGGATTAAACTTAAGACAGAGATCATAATAGTGATTCATTCATAAACAATTTTTGTTTGTTTGATTGTTATTTTATTTGAAAGGCAGAGCAGACAGACTTGGGAAAAGGGTAGAGGCAGAGAGAGACAGAGATCTTCCCTCTACTTGGTTCACTCCCCGAATGTCCCCCGGTGGTGTGGGCTGGGCCAGGCTGAAGCCTGGAGCAAGAATTCACTCCAAGTATCCCACACAGGTGGCAGGGACTCAACCACCTGAGTCCCTACCTGCTGCTTCCCATGGTGTGCATTAGCAGGAAGCAGCAATTGGAAGTGGAGTCGGGACTCAAGCCCAGGCTCTCCATATGGGATGCAGGCACCCCACGAGGCTTCCCAACCTCGCAGCAAACACCTGGCCCGGCTAGCATTTACTGAGTACTCACTCCTAAGAGCCAGGCAGTACACTGCGCACTTATATTTTGTTTTTTTTCCAGGTTCATCTGTGACTCCAGACAGCCTCCAAATGGGAGGGGGCAGTCTCTTCTCTGGGTTACATGGAGACACACCCTAGCCTTCTGTGTCAGCCATCTTAGCGCACCGCGCCAGCTGGAAGAGGACACAGGAGGGGTGTGTACTTGGACTGTCAGATGGGCACTGTCATCCTGATCACAGATCCAGGGACAGTTCAAATACGCCTCAGCTTACAGAGACAGTAAATGGCAGTGCTGGCTTCCGGGTTCCCAGCCTGTGCTCTTTCCACGTAACTGGGCCACTGCTCCCTGACCTACTCGGCTACTCACGGAGCATATTCCATGAATATTACAGGAGAGATGGCTTGTTTACTTCCCAAAAGCCAGAAGGAGCCCCACGCTGCTCAGAAGGCTGGTGGAAGAAGTGGCCCTAAGCTACCGAGGGCGTCCGCATTTACCTCTGTATCTGCCTCCGTGCCTGGTGAGTGAGTGAGGTTGGATATGAGCTGGATATTGACGTGAGAGCAACATTTGGATGGGACAGAGGAAGGGGCAGGCTATTCTAGTTAGTGGGAACTTGTCAGAGTTACGGACCTGGGTCAGAAAAGGGTGGGTTATGGCCGAGGTCAGTTGAGGCAGGGAGACGCGATGGAGGCACTGTCTCAGATGCTGGGGCCCCGTCACATGGCCCATCCATGGCCCATGCAGAGAAACCACAGCACAGTCTCCTCCACTCCGTTCTAACCTCATCAGCTCACTGGCAGCCATCAGGCAGCAGCTTGCACGCACATTCTTCCCTGACCATAACTCAGCGCCAGCATCAGCGGTGGGTGTGCATGTCAACTTGAATCTCCGACTACTTTGTAGTGAGTAGCAAAAGAAAGGAGAATGGAATGTTTAAGTGCCATTCCGGTGACTTTTCACTAAAATATCCAAGAGCAAAGCCTCGAAGCTGAGACTTGGCTTTTCCAAATTGTGTTGCGTGGTGATGATACTGGGTTAACGATCCCCGTTTGAGAAATGGGGGACTTCTTTTGGAAGGAGCTGGCATCAGTCACCGAGAACCGTGTCCCAAGCAAACACAGTGAACACAAACTGTGTTCAGGAGGAAAACCAGGCTGTGTTAGGATTAATCAGGTAGATGCTTCTGTAATGTGCAAGGAGGAAAAAAAAAAAACCCACTTCATTAAAAGGATTTTTATCACAGTCTTGTCTCATAAACACAACACAACACAACACAACACAACACGCTGTTGCATATTTTGAAGCTTACCATGAGGAGGAACTCAGTGAACACACTGATCCTGGCAGTCTGACATCCTGACATGAAAAGAATATACAGCAATCTGCTTCCGCAGGGGCCAGTGTGTGAGCGCTACCAACCACAGGGAAATGGAAGTGTTTTCTTTTACAAAAGATGTAAGAGCTTCCCTGAGGAGCCCGAGTTTTTTTACCCTTTGCCCTAAGGAGCAGAGGCTTGGGAGGTAATTCCTCAAGCCCGGGCTGCTCTTGGCAATTCTCAGATTTCCTCTGAGGCTTGAAGTGCTTGTTCCGGCTCTGTTTGGATTTGTAACTTGCAGCTTGGCTTCCTGCAGCGGCCTTCACTTAGAACCACGTTGTGGCATTCATTTTGCTGTACTTCGCCTCCATGTTGGCAGCCTATTTTTCATTAGAGTATCATAAAATGGCACATTATTGTTCAATCCCTGTTAATGTGCTTGGCACAGCTGGCACGGAGGGGCCCTACACAAATCTACATGTTCGGGGATCAAGTGCCAGAGACCTAGGTCCCAGTTTTTTATTGCCACAGGCCCATGGGGCAGCCATGCTTGGAAAGCCAACAATTTCACTTTAGCTCACAACTGAGAGTGGCTGGAGATGACCATTTTAGGAGGGGAGGGACAGTCAAGCAGTAGGGAAGAACAATTTCCACAGACATTTTAGAGGTAAATTATCTACAGAAATTTCAGAAGAAAGGAAACTACTCTCTAAGTTCCTAAGAAATCGAATTCTACAGTTTTCTCCTACTTTGGTATTTGTCATTTTGCTTTCTTTTTCTGCTACGGTTTGAATATGTCATGTAAATTTCAAGTACTGGAGACTCGGTCCCCAGTGCAGCAGTGTTGAGAGGTGGGGTCTATGGGAAGTGAGTGAATCATCCCGGGAACATCCAGTCCACGGGCTGCATAAGGCCTCAGAAATTATTTGGTCGGGCTCTGCCAAGGCAACCGCAGGTAGGACTGAAAATTCAGTCCGTCTACAGAGGGCTAATTTTTAAGTTGATAATTTTGTATGGCCTGCGAATGATGTTATAAATACTCAAATGGCCTTTGGCACAAAAAAGATTCTCCACCCTTTAGTGCATTCATGTATCAATGGCTAGATGGGTCGCTCTGTCTCACCATGATGTCCTCTGCCATGCTGAGGCAGGAGAAGGCACCAGAAGCTGGGCCCTTGGATTTCCAGTCTACAGAATTCTGAGTGAAATAAGCTTCTTTTCATTGCAAATCACGCATTTTCAGGTATTTTGTTAAACTAACAGAAAACTAAGACAACTGTCAAACTGCTTAAGTTCTAGGACCCACAAAACCCAGATCCCCTCAACCCCTAAAAAGAATTTTCAATCACATAAGGTGGCCTATACCTTGCCAATAAAGCTGTTGTACCCTTTCGTAAACCATCCCCTCTCTGGAGGATGAGGACGGTGGTAGGACAGAAGGAACAGGAAGAGCCCATCGTAGCAGAGGGGGCAGTGAGTGTGAGGATTTAGCCAGGAACGAGCTTGTCCTCAGAACTAACTGAAGGCCAGTGTGCAGATGGTCCATGACGAAGGAGAGAGTGGTGTCAGACAAGGGAGGGCTCAAGTAGGTCATGAAAATAACCTGGGTGGCACTCTAACAACTGATGACGGAGAGGTTAAGATACAGCCAGAGTTTAAATAGGTCACTCTAGCTACTGTGGAGGATGAACAGTGCTGGGCCATGAGTAGAATCAGAGACACAGTTGACACAGTTGGCACCGCTGTCTGTGCAAGGTGGTGGCTTGGATGACGGTGGTCATAGTAGATGGTGGGACTTGGTCAGACTGACGTGTTTTGCAGGTAGAGATAACACATTAGAGACTGAATCTGGTGGGGGGCCGGCATTGTGGTGCACCCAGTTAAGCCACTGCTTGCGACACTGGCATCCATATCAGAGCACTAGTTCGCGTCCCAGCTGCTCCACTTCAGATCCAGCTCCCTGCTAATAATGTACCTGGGAAGGCAGGAGAAGATGGCCACAGTAGGCGTGCCCCTGCCATCCATGCGGGAGACTGCGACGGAGTTCCCAGGCTCCTCCAGTGATTGTGGCCACTTGGGGAGTGAGCAATCAGATGGAAGATCTTTCTCTATCTCTCCCTCTCTCTCAGTCACTCTGAGGGCTATACTGGAGAGAGAACCTCAGGAGGCATACATGTAGAGCGGATCTTTCAGAATACATGACTGGGTGAGAATACACAAACAGAGAGCAAAGAGGAGAGGAGAGGAGAGGAGGGGAGGGGAGGGGAGGGGAGGAGAGGAGAGGAGAGGAGAGGAGAGGAGAGGAGAGGAGCGGAGATGGCTCCCCTCTCCCCTCCTCTCCCCTCCCCTCCCCTCCCCTCCTCTCCTCTCCTTTTGCTCTCTGCTCGTGTATTCTCACCCAGTCATGTATTCTGAAAGAGATGGCACTGTGAACAGTTCTACTACTTGCTGGTCAAGTAGTGGAGAAGGAACATGCGAAACAGAGAAGGGGCAGCCAGAGGAGGGCAGCTGGGAGAGGGTGGTCCTGTGGAAGCCAAGAACGGAGGATGGCCAGCAAGGCCAAAGGTCACCGAGCTGCAGCGCAGGACAAGGACAGGAAAGTGGCCCTGGGTCGGCTTGGCAACACGGACTTCCGTGGGCACCCAGCTAGCTCACAGAACTTCCAGTGTGCTGACGGACTGGAGTGAGGTACTGAAGAATTGGGAAGACAGAAACAGGCCCACAATCATGACTGAAATTAACTCAGTAGCTAAAAATCGACACTGCCCGCTGCTCACACGAGGTTTTCACTAAGTTCTATGAGACCTTCAAGATAGAGCTAACTCCTATCTTATATAAACTGTTTCAGAGAACCGCAAAGAGGGGAAACATTCTCTATTTTATGAGGCTGTCATAACCTCATCATGTTTGGTTATGTTATAACCAAAATCAGACAAGGGTTTTATGAGAAAGAAAAAGTATAGGCCCGTTTCATTTCAGTTCACAGATGCAGACATTCTAAAAAATTAGCAAATCAAATTCAATAATGTAGGGAAAAACAATACATGGTGACTAAGCAGAGTTTACCCCAGGAGGCGGATGGTTTAACACGAGAGAAGGCAGGAAGAAAAGGGGGGAAGGACCCCGGCCTAGGAGAAGCACTGCTGCTTCTCTCCGCTCTCGTTCACCCCCAGAGGAGGAGGGGCTTCTCGGATAGATGAACACACGGGGCGACGCAGAGAGCCGGTATTCTTGGCGCAGCCTTAGCTGGCTTCCTGCAGAGGAGTCGCCTGCCTGGCTCTCGGCAGTGGGGCGAAGGGGCTGCCTCTGCAGGGAGAGCCCATCCTTCTCCCGCTCACATCGCGACGATGAGGGGAAGTTTAATTTTGAGTGATGTCTTTGCAAGCCGCTTTATTACAGATCTAAAGCCACATCGTCCAAGCAGCTTTATCAGTAATAAAGCTGACATTTTGATTTGTATTAGGCTGTCTCTTGTTTCCTCTCCCACAAATGGTTCCAAATGTCAGGGGAAGAGGGATGCTATTTATTGGGCATCCTCAAACCCCAACAAGACCTACAGAAATTTTACTTACAATAGTTAAGAACGCAGTGCTAGCCCACGGATAGACAAATCTAAGAATGGAGCAGAAGGTGGGGCTTGGAAACAGATCCCTGTGTATAAGGGAACGTGGCAGATAAGGGCACAAGAAGTTTGTAGAAAATGGAATTCAAACATGAGTTTATTTTGGTGCAAACAGTTTTTGAAATCTATGCATCATTTTTCTATAATACACATTTTCCACGAGCTCTTCGAAGCACCCTTCTGTGGAAGAAATGATATTATTGACGGTGGAGAAAAGACAGGCCCTTCAAAAGTCCAGGGACAGTTTGCTATCTGTCCCGGGAAAATTCATTTAGCTGAGTCGGGTGCTGTTGTAAATGGCCTCTTTCCCATTATGTGAGGCTATCTGCCATCTGTGCTAGAACACGCTTCAGGAATGCCTGGTGTCCGAGCGGACCGCACATCCCTAGAAGGCAGGGCCGGAGCCTTGCACCGAGGTCATTCTCCAGAGGGCCTGGCACACCTCCACACCGACAGGATGTGAGCAAGTGTCTTCTGGCTCACTTTCGTTATCAGTCCTGCTATTGCTGCCCCTTTGCGTTACAACTCAATTCCTCTCCCGTGCTCCTCAAGGCCCCGAGGTCCATGTCGGCATCGAGCTCTGGTATTTACTTTGATATTCGGAGTACGATACTTTACACAGTTGTCTGTTCTAAAACCAGACGTCTGGAACTTACCATTGTAAAGATCTCATAGGCCAAAAATCGAATGTCAAAGTGAAGACTGACCACAAAAGTCACTTTCTTATTATCTGTGTCAGGCCTACCCTTATGGCATAGGAGAAAATAAAGCTAATATTGAACTTCTCTCCCCACAGATAGTGTTTCCATCTAACATCTAATTTCATCCCCACAACAGTCTGGTGAGAAGAGCAGGGCAGGGTTTACAGATGAGGAAACCACATTTCAGAAACCAGGACTTCAACCCCCACGGCAGATCAGAACTGGGATAAGCAGCCAGTGCCTTAGAGGAAGTCACGCTACTGCTGCCAGCTGTCTAACCCAACGGCCTCATTCCCACTCACATCCCACGGTTCTGAAAGTTAATGCTGTCACCCAAGGATTCAGACCTGAATGGCCAGAACTAACAGCGTTCCTTTTATCTTAGTTAAGTCAATCAGTCTAACATCTTTACATCAGACTTACCCTCTTCCCTTCTCTTGGTCAAAGGGTCATGCCTTTTTTCATTAAAAAACAAAAAAATCTATTTATTTGAACAGTAGAGCAAGAGAGGGAGTGAAGGGGGAGAGAGAGAAAGAGGGATCTTCTATCTATTGGTTCCTTCCCCAAATGCCCACAACAGCCAAGGCTGGGCCAGGCCAAAGCCAGAAGCCTAGAACTCCCTTTGGGTCTCCCACATGGCTGGCAGGGACACAAGCACCTGAGCCAACTCTGCTTTCTCCCAGGAGGCATGAACGGGAATGGTGCACCAGCAAACTGAGTCACAAGTAGAGGAGTGGAACCCACACTCAGATACTGGGATGTGGGTGTCCCAAGCAGCGGCTCAACCTGCTGTGACATGCTACCTTGACAAAGCACTGCCAGCAACAGCTTGCTCATGGTACAACAGGCGCTGACATCAAACGCGGAGACATTTTAGAACCTCTCTCTAGGTCCTGGCCGCTTGAGCTACCCCTGGTCTGCTCTCCCCCCTCGCTCTCACAGGCGCTGGCCCTGACGCTGTTCTACAGGCAGGTCCGTCATTTGTTCTTCAGAAAGCCCTTGGGGCTGTGTCGCCCATACTGGCTGTCCCGCAGTCTGCTTCAGCAATGCTCTTAAGGATTCCCTGCCCAGACAACTTCTCAATGTCCAGCTGACGGGCCCGTCCCCTTCCTCTCAGCCAGGCTGCAGCTTAGACTCGCCCAGGTTGGATGGCTGCCTTTCCTTTTCCTTAGATGTCTCACTTCAGAAGAAACCCCAGAAGGCAGGTGTGGAGCAATAGAAGTCAGGGAAGTCTCACCAGCTCATTAGCCACCCCAGTTTCTGCATATCAGAGGTAAAGGTACTCACCACCTGACCATGAGTCCGTGTTCCATGAAGTTTTTCAGGTTAGGAAGGGTTTGCCTCAAGTCTGGAGTCCCTAGTCCATGTTGATATCTCAGCTGCAAAGGTAGAAAGAATAGAATTAAAACAAATTTTGGCAGTCTAGATAACGCTTCAGGAAATGAACCACTCAACCGGTTAATTCTTGGACACCAAGAGAGGAAATGGAAATGCAGGATCCTGATACCAACCACCCTGCTGGGATGGAATTTAAAAGCGGCCTCTCGGCCTATGGCTCCCCTGCCTCGTGCAAGGGGAGGAGACTAACGCTGGTCAACTGTGGAGCCAGGATGCTTCCAGGGCTCCTGTAGCTGAGTCTCCCTCTCTCCTCCCGGACCCCATGGGGGTTTGCCAACTCCAATCCCAAGCACTTCATTTTCGATCCTGGCAGCTTCCCTTCTTCCCAGGGCCTTCCTCTGTGCTTTCATCAGCACGGCAAGGACCATCTTGGAGTCATGTGTGGTTCTAACAGTGTCTGGCACAGGGCTGGTGCCCAGCCCGTGTTTATGAAGCAAATAAACAGCCAGGCACCGTTCACAGAGGCTGTGCCTGTATCTGTCTTGCATCTCTACCTCTTCTTTGTCCAGAGTCAGAGCACGCGGCTGGAGCACTTGTGCGAGGAAACCACAGGCTCGTGGGTGACCTCTGCCTTTTCTTGGACTTATTTCTCCCAGAGGTGGTTTTCCAGGACTAAGTGTCCTTCTGTGTACCTTGCATAATTTGTTAAGTGGTTTTCATCTACCTTCTTCCCCTCTGTCTCTGAATGCCAACCATTCGCTTCCTCAACCGACCACAATGGACAACTGAGGTAGGTGTGTGTCCACACTCCTACATATATATGCTCATCTAGACACAGGTACACAGGAAGTAGACCACAGCCCCCCACAAAACTGTTTTTCAGATGGCTTAACTCATATGAAGAAAGTTCACACCCTTTATAAACTGTGTCCTGGCATATAAATGTGAAGGGCTGTCGGTCTTAAGGCTTTTATTCTTTAACACTTAAATTTAATATTTTCCTTTTTTTTTTTTTTTTTTTGATAGGCAGATTCAGACAGTGAGATAGAGACAGACAGAGAGAAAGGTCTTCCTTCCGTTGGTTCACCCCACAAATGGCCGCTACGGCTGGCGCGCTGCGCCGATCTAAAGCCAGGAGCCAGGTGCTTCCTCCTGGTCTCCCTTGTGGGTGCAGGGCCCAAGCACTTGGGACATCCTCCACTGCCTTCCCGGGCCATAGCAGAGAGCTGGACTGGAAGAGGGGCAACCGGGACAGAATCCAGTGCCTCGACCGGGACTAGAACCTGTAGTACTGGCACCGCAGCAGAGGATTAGCCTAGTGAGCCGCAGCACAGCCGATATTTTCCTTTCTTAAAAGCTAAAATCGAGGTAGGTGTTCAGCGCAGTGGTTAAGATGCTGCTTGGGTTGCCTATATCCCATATGTGTGTGCCTGGGTTCAAGTCCGAGCTCAGCTTCTGATTCCAGCTTCCTGCTGATGTGCATTCCAGGAGGCGGCAGACTGCTCAAGTACCTGGGGTGCCTGCCACCCCTGCGGGAGGACCCAGCTTGAGTTCCAGGCTCCTGGATTTGGCTAGGCCTAGCTCTGGCTGTTGGAAGCATCCGACAGAGGAGTGACCTAGTCGGTGGAAGAGCTGTCTCTGCCTAACAGTCACTACCAACACAAAAGGAGGTTTCCTTTTGTTTGTATCATTTTTCTCTGAGTGAGTGAGCAATGCTTAACAGAGAGCTTACTCTCACTGATACTGGAGTGTTTTTTTAAAAAAAGATTTATTTAATTATTTGAAAGGTAGAGAGAGAGAGAGAGAGAGAGAGAGAGAGAGGATATGAACATAAATGAATCTTCCATCTGCTGGTTCACTCCCCAAATGGCTGCAACAGCCAGGTCTGGGCCAGGCCAAAGCCAGGAGCCACAAACTCCATTCAGGTTTTCCACCTTGGTGCCAGGGGCCCAGTATTTGTGCCATCATTTGTTGCCTTCTCAGGTGCGTGAGCAGGAAGCTGGCTTGGAAGCAGAGCAGCCGGAACTTGAATTGGCCCTGTAATATGGGATACTGTAAGCTACTGCTTAACCCACTCTACTACAATGCTGGACCCAATACCAAGCTATTAAGAAAAATCCTAAAATCTGTGTCACTTTGATGGCCTGGATGAATACATACATAAAGAAAGGACACAACAACACAGGATGTTAAAACTAAAAGGTATCTTGGATACTGTTCACGTCAATCCCTTCTTTCTGCAGATGGGGAAACTGAAACCCAGGAGGAGGAAGTAAATTCTCTAGGGGCCGCATGGTGCAGATGTTATTAGCTGGGCCCTCCTTTCCCCAAGCCATGCTACTCCACCACCCACCCCAGTCTCAGAAGAAAATTAGTAACAGCACTTGAGAAGACAGAGGGAAAACACTCTTTTCCTTTTTCAAACCCTGCTTGGTGACCCAAAACACCTCCTGAGATTTGCTGACCTTGAATTATAAGATCTACTCCATATTAAATGACATCATTTCTTATATTAATATAAAAGCATTTTTTCCATACATTGATAAAAGCAAAATGGCTGATATCCCAATATGACATTCCTGAATTCATTGTTTCAATAAAAAAGTGAAATTGTTTACACATGGCATGGAAATTTCACCTGTGATTCATACTGAAAAATATTAAATATCAAAAAAGCCTCATACTGAAATAACACCAAGCTATGTGTCTCTGAGCCAGTATACAGGCAATTGCCTGCCCCAGGCTCCACAGTGGAAGGTGGGTGTTGAATTCTTCTCAGAGACCACAATGAAAATTTCTCTCCAAGTCTGATTTCAACCAAAAAAAGGAAAATATGGGAATTTCAAGCCTCCACCCAAGTCTTAACTCTTCCTTTGCAGAATAGCACTCTTATTTTTATCGTGGAACCCTAGGATTTGTATAGCTTAAAGGGCTTGGGAGATCATCTTTCCAACCTTCTCTCTTTTATAAATGAAGCAATGAAGTATCCTTTATTTGCAAGTATCCTGCCCAAAGCCAGAGACATGGTAAGGGGCAAGACCAAGGAGAGAACCTCCTGATTAGGGCTCCAGATTCTTCCTACCGTATCACCCTTTTAATTTGCAACACAGAGAACAACAACAACAACAAAAAGAAATGGACACATAAAAACATGTTAATTTAATTTTATTAGTAAAGTATCGGTACTGTGCACCTGATCTTAGCCAAAGGGTGAGAAGCAGTAGTACATGTACTGCAACAAGTCTAAATTACTACAAGGCTTATGAGGAAGCAAACAGCAGCTCCCCCCTCTTCAGTAGCTATCCTTTTTAGCTGTTTCCGCTTTCCTGTCCTAGTTCTAAATAATATGCTCAGATTAATACTTCTCGTCCCCTCCCTGATGTTAGACATCGTCCACTATGTTCCTACCATGAGCCATGAGAACTCAGCTCTTTTGCTCATCTCTCACACAGCTGACCCCTACTTCCACACATTATTTAGCTGAGTTTTAAATTAAAAGACTGTGAGGATTTGACTGTCTGCCTCTCATAGATACTTCTCGTCTCATCCTCTCAATTTTGCCAAACCAATATTCAGCACTTGCTTCATTATACTTACATAAGTACCGTTCACTGCTGAGCCACATAATACTTGTACTCTCCTGTTTACTTTTCTAGAAGTGGTAGCTGCTGCTTCTCTCCTACCTGTTGAGTTGTTCTGTGGGCCTGTCGCTGGATACTCCCCAAACTCTGACAAAACCTTCGAACTCTTCTCAATCTGATTAAAGACATCATCTAATCTACCAAGTCAGTTTCCCCTGTTAGAGAGCTATCTCCCAAAACCGGGATAAGTCACTTCACTTCTGACTTCTCAGTTTTTTTCCTTATAAAATGAGGATGACAACTACCTTGCAGAGCTACGATAAAATTTAAATATGATAAAGTAAAAAAGCACTAAAATCAATATCTAGTACACAGTTAAGTGCTCAATATATAATACCTATATACTATGTATTATATATATATATATAGTATAAATAAAGATACAGCTATACTCTTTCCATTATCATCATCAAGCTTCCACCACAAAGTTGGGCACAGAACTGGTGCTCAATAATGCTTTATCACTGACCTAATTCAAATGGGAATCAGAAAAAGGAGAAGAGTCACTTTCAATCAAAAGGAGCACCTTAAGTCTATTCAATTCTGTAAGTGCTAGTTTTTACCAAGCTTCTGACTGCAAGCACTCCAGAGAGGTGGCAATAAACAACTGCCATGCCAACATCTTTCAAACAGTCCCACAGTGAAATGGAGCGATGGGTGCGTGTGAGTGGTCAGAACACCCAGCTCTGCTGTGTGGCGTGCACAAGGTCCTTTCTTGCTTGGCCTAGGCAAACAGTTGTCCAACTTTTTGAAAGGAGTCTTCAGCAAGTAATTTCCTGGTAAGGTATTTCTACAGAGAGGAAAGGAAGGAACCCCACTAAGGAGGAAAGGACAGGATTAGGGAGGGGAGAATGGACGTCAACTACTAAGTTCCTAGGTGTCCCCATCATTCCGTTTTGTTGAGGGTCCACCAGGCGAGGTACTG
Organism: Lepus europaeus; assembly: GCF_033115175.1. NCBI lineage: Eukaryota > Metazoa > Chordata > Mammalia > Lagomorpha > Leporidae > Lepus > Lepus europaeus. The sequence goes on along the minus strand of NC_084833.1, from coordinate 65,396,843 downwards.
CAATCATCAGCTCTGTCTTGGACATGACAGATCAACAGCTCTGGACTCAGTCTGTTCTTGCCTTACAATGTGTGTCACCTTGAACAAGTTCCAGAACCAATCTGCACTGTCTATAAAACAGGACAAACAATATTTGTCTGAGAAGACTGGTGTGGGAGTTCAATTAGACTTCTCTGAACGAAGTGGAGACCTCACTTCGAGGGGAGCCAGGAAAACTGCTGAGGGCCTGGAGCATCAGTGCAAGATTCTGACTTCCCCTGCCCCCAGGCTTCACACAGGGAAGGGAAGAGGAGAACAGCCCAGAGGCAGCTGAGGGCGGTTAAAAGACGGAACCACTCGTTTCCCTGAGAAACCTTACTTCACGTCCACCCAAAACTACCCTCACCAACCTCCATCAGCACCCGCTGCCCGATGGAGCGCTCCCTCTGCTCTCACTCTGATGGGGAAGGCACTGCCAAGAAACCCAAGCAAACCAAATATTGCTTGGGGTCTAACTGCCTCAAATTAGCCTCAGAAATAAACACCTTTTGTAACAACTTCCTACTGCACCGCCACCCAGAGTCTAAGCAGTCTTTAAGTGGAATTTTGGTTTCAATTAGCTTGAATTTCAGCTCTTCTCTGATTGGTTTAGGACTTCATGGGAGCAATTCCATTTTTGTTCAGCTCTATGGCTAATGGGTGACTAAGGCACAAGCTACATATAGATAATAAACCAAAGGGAAGTGGGGAGAAGCAATGTTCAGTGGCTTCCACGAAAAAATTAACAAACTATTGTCTCCTAGCAAAAGGAAACCCTATGCTAAAATAGGCAGGCAGATCTGGCTTATGGTTACTGCAACAAGCAGAAAGAAAGAAACCAGAGCAAAGGGTGGATTGAGGGTGCAACAGGTTACAGCCACGTCAGTCCCATTATCTTCTCTCTCCTTTCCTTCTCCATTCCTCCTGTGTACAAAAAATATTTTTCCAAAGCAACACGCTGGTTTCCTTCCAAATCACTGCACATTCACCATGCACTTCACTAATAAATAAGATAAATAAATAAGAAAGATCAACTATGACGTTAGAGTTCTTGCTGGAACTAACTGGTTCGTACAGCTTGCTAAATGCTGCTTCATTACCTAGGCATGGTCACTTGCAGCTCAGAAGAGCACATTTAAAATAAAGGTTGACTGTACTTCTGAGGAGGAAAATGTTGAGTTTTTGTACTCAGCATCCTCCCAGTGAGTTGAGAGGTCTAATTTAAAATCAAAGTGCTCAATTTTATTTTTATTTTTCAAAACACAATTTTTCTAGGCCATGAAAAACTCTAGGGGTTCAGGAATCATTCTGCCATTTAGGTTTTGGCAGAGGAGGAATTTAGACAATAAACACACACACACACACACACCCTTTCAAACTACATTCATCTACACAAGGCCACTTATTGCGTGGCTTATTAGTTCCATATGGAGCCTGAGCAAAGCTGCATGATATACTTGATACAAACCGTCTGGTACCGTGAGGGAATGTGGATTAATACAACGCTTCAATAGAGGTTGCTAAAAGAGCAACATTTTCGTGATGGGATTACAATGAATTTGACTACAAAGAGAACCAGTCTGGAGGAACTGAAAAATAAGAAATTAAAACCGTACATATGCATCAGAGACTTAACTTTAGAGTTCTGGCTTATGCAGTCAAAAATCTTTGCAAGACCAGTTACTGATATTTCAATTCATTTCTAAATACTACGGTTCCACAAGACATGAAAAGAACCAGATTATGAGCTTAAAAGAAAGGGCACCATCATGTCAACAGTAAAATCTGCCTTCCTAGAAGAAAACACAACTCTTTCAAAGATATGGAAAAGCTGCTTAAAGAATATTTAATATGAGCAATAATATTGTTTCTTACAGGGAGGCACTGCAATATGGATCTCTAAGGAGAAGCATAAAAACTCGATTATAAGACTCTGGTTGCAAGAACAACCTAAGTACTTTTCCATCCCCATCTATAAACACATGTTGGTCTTTTCCAAAATAGATAACGCTATAATGTAAACACAACACAGCTGAGGCCTGCCATTCTGGGACCAAAGCCTCAGAGTCAAGTCCAAAAGCTCTACAGTCCAGGAAGCGGGGAAGCTTCTTGACTCCTCCTCTCAGTCACACTCCATCAACTGCTCTTAGAATTACGGAATTAGTATCAGAACCGAGTGGCGTCCGTGAAGGCACGCAGCCCAACTGCTTCATTTACCCTGAGGTGGGCGAGAGCTGAGATGGCCTATCTAAGGTTGGACAGGCTGACTGCGGCCACCAGAACCTACGTGTGCTGGGCTTCTAAGCACAGAATCTGGATTCTTGATTTCCTTTAGAGCTAACCCTGACTCCTTAACCTGATCCACCTCAGCCATCCCTGCTTCCAGTTCACTGACGTTGATACAATCTTGATGTGAAGAAGTGTACAGGTCAGAACACAATCACGGTCTAACAGAGCAGACAGCTTTCCAGAATGTTGCAGCAATAAAATCAGATTAATATTTAAACGCCCATCTGTCTTCTCATTTGTGCTTCTGAGATGAATTCCGACTGTTGCGATCTGAATGAGTATTTTGCGCCTTCTTACTGCAAAGTAGGATTTCACTGTTTAGCGTACCACTTGATAGGCATTTGGGCTGTTTCCCTTTTGTCTATTATTATTTTTAATTTTTAAATTTATAATAAGGGAAACAAATTTCATATGTTTCCATATGTAAGATTTAAGAGCATCATTTTGTTTGCTTAATTAAGGTGTTACGAATATTTGGCCAGAAGTTTTTGTTTACACATATATTTTTGTTTCTCCTGTATCAATACCTGGATTAATAATAGGGGTAGAACCGTTGGGTCGAATGGAAGATACAATTCTAATTTTACTTAAAAATGCCAAACTGTTTTTCAAAGTGGCATCTGGCATTCCCAGTAGCAGTGGGTGAATTTTCAGTTGCTCTGCATTGTTGTCAGCACTTAATACTGCCAACTGTTAGAATTTAGCTATTCTAGGAGCTGTGTAGTAGGAACTTGTTGTATGTGTGCTTTAAGAATTTATTTATTTATTTGAAAAGCAGAGTGATAGAGCGAGAAGGAGAGACAGAGAGATCTTCCATTTGCTGGTTCATTTCGCAGTGGCTGAAGCTGGGCCAGGCTGAAGCCAGGATCCTGGAACTCCATACGAGTCTCTCACGTGGGTGGCAGGGACCCAAGCACATTAGTAGGGAGCTGAATCAAGCTGACCAGCTAGGACTCAAGTTGGTATTCTGATAATGGAATGCTGGCATCCCAAATGGTGGCTTAATCCAGTGTGCTGCAACGCTAGCCCCATGCTGGAGTTTTAATTTGCTAAAAATATTGAGCATTTTTCCACATGCTTATTTGCTATCTATATCTCTGCTGGTCCTCCTGGAGTTTCCGTTAGCTACTGAATGATGAATAGGATCACTGCTGATGAGTACTTCATACATCTGACTTATACTCTCTAATCATTCTTAATTAGTAACACTCTGACCCCAATTCTGCTTAATCTAGCTAGAGTATATTCTGTTGATTGCAATAACACAAACCTACATGTAGTGAGGAGCCACAAGGAGTTCCTATGTGTGGAAAAAGCAAAATGAAAATGTTCTGAGTGCAGAGATTTGTTCATAAAAGTTCAGACAAATCTAAGGATTTTATTGGAGTTAGATATGCTCTTAAGTCTCTTACTATAAATTTGATTACATAAGGAAAACAGAGGCCCACTCCACCGCCTCCCTAGCAATGTACAGTGACCATGGTCATTGACAGAACGTACTCAATCCAGTCAATACAGAATCAACTATTTATTGAACAGTTTGTGTGTGTGCACATGTGTGTGTGTGTAAGTATTGAAGGTGGTGTTGGTGAAGGCAGAAATGCAGATAAAGGGGCTGGCATTGTGGCACAGTAGGTAAAGCCACTGCCTGTGACACTGGCATCCTACACAGGTGCTGGTTCATGTCCTGACTGCTCCATTTCCGATCCAACTTCCTGCTGACGGTCTTGGAAAAGCAGCTGAAGATGGCCCAAGTGTTTGTGTGGGAGACCTGGATGAAGCCTCTGGCTCTTGGCTTTGGCCTGGCCCAGCCCTGGCTGTTGCGGTCATCTGGGGAATGAACAAGTGGAGGGAAGATCTCTTTCTCTAATTTTGATTTTCAAATAAATAAATCTTTAAAAAATTTATTTTTAAGGCTGGCTAATCCTCTGCCTTGCGGCGCCGGCACACCAGGTTCTAGTCCCTGTCTGGGCACCAGATTCTGTCCCGGTTGCCCCTCTTCCACGCCAGCTCTCTGCTGTGGCCTGGGAGTGCAGTGGAGGATGGCCCAAGTGCTTGGGCCCTGCACCCCATGGGAGACCAGGAGAAGCACCTGGCTCCTGCCCTCGGATCAGCGCAGTGCGCCGGCCGCAGCGCGTTGGCCGCAGCGGCCACTGGAGGGTGAACCAACGGCAAAGGAAGACCTTTCTCTCTGTCTCTCTCTCTCACTGTCCACTCTGCCTGTCAAAAAAAAATATTATTTTTAGGGGCCAGCGTTGTGGTGTAGTAGGTTAAGCCTCTGCCTGCGGTGGCAGCATCCTATATGGGCACTGGTTCATGTCCCAGCTGCTCCTCTTCTGATCTAGCTTTCTGCTATGGTCTGGGAAAGCAGCAGAAGACAGCCTAAGTGCTTGGGCCCCTGCACCTGCGTGGGAGACCTGGAGGAAGCTCCTGGCTGCGGATCAGTCCTGAATACTAGCACTCTGAACTCTTGGCCAACTAAGGATAATGAAGATAATGTAATATCAATAGCAGCTACTGTCTTCCTCAACCTGCAATCTGTACTAGGCATGGAACCTATTCACTTATGTCATTTCACTTAATTGTCAGGGTAACCGTGGGGTAGGTGGGATAATTGCCACTCTACATATGCATGGCAGTTTAGAAAGTTAAACGCGCTGCCTGGAAACTTCCCAGGTAGCAAATAGACGAGCTGGGATTTGAACTCAACTCAGAGTTTACATCACAGCACATAGTCCAGATACTGCTTAAAGTTGGTTAGAAAAGACTGTGCTTTTTTATTCCTCATTTAATTCCAATTTTCATGAAGAAGACCCTCAACTTTTAATCAGATTTCAGAAATCTGACAGTCTCTGAGTTATGCCTGACTCAGCTGTGGCTCAGCGGAGCTGTACACATTGAGTCTTATAAAATCCTCGCTTGTAAATTAATCTCTACAGCCTCTCAATCATTCATCACATCCCTGAATTCCCTCCAGTTTCCCTTAAAGAATCTGGTAATGAGGTGCTCTGAATGGAACACAGTTTTCCAGAATGCTCTTTTCTCTCATTCATGATTATTCTTCCCTTAAAATATTAATTTTACTATAATAGCTACTTCATGCCTTTTAAGTTTTTTTTGTGTGTGTGTGTGTGTGGAATTCCTCTGACCTCATGTAAACTGTGACAAGAGTGCAAACCCATGTGTACACTGTTTAGTCTCTCTGGTTGATCATAAACAAATGGAGCTTGGAAAAAAAAAAAGACCCTAAACATCATGAACACTGCACACTGCTCCTCCAACTGGACAGGATGGATGCTCTCAGAATTTGCTTTGAACTAATTTTGATGAGGACTTGATCTCCTAACCTCATTAACAAAAGCAATTACCTCATTGGATAGGCACGGAATGCCTACTGCTTACAGGGTGTGATGGGTACCGCCAGAGGCTTACCTCTTAATGAAGGGATAACTTAGTGAACTTGCAAGGAAAGCATCCCCTTCTACAGGAGTTTGAAGGGTGGGGGAGTAAGCAGAATTTTAAACCAGCCCCAGTCACTTTCACCCCCTGGTATCACTCCTCTGATATTTTATGTTTATAGCAAATGGAGATTATCTGCGTGGGCCTATTCTAATCACACAAGCCTTCAAAAGCAGACAGTTTCCTCTGGCTCACGGCAGAAGGAAATGGGAAGGGCATCACATGACATTGCTGGTCTGAAGGTGCAGGGGCCATGAAAGATGAAGGGCAGGTGGCTTCTAGAAGGAGCAAAGAGCAGCCCCTGGCTGAGAGCCAGTGAGGAAATGGGAACCTGCAAGGAAGTGGACTCTGCCAACAATTTAAATGAGCTCCGAAGTGGGTCATTCCCAGGAGCCTCCAGAGAAGAACCAACTCCAAACAACACCTTGATTTTGGCCTCTTGAGACCCTGAGCAGAGAAACCAGCTGATCCCATCCAGGATTCTGACCTATAGAACTGTGACATCAAAATGAGTAGTGGTTAAGCTGTTGAATTTGTGGTAATTTGTTACAAAGCAATAGAAAGCCAATACAGGTGGAAAAGAGTACTTCTACTTTTCACCTGAAGGTACTAGGGGTGAGTTCACAGGAAAAACATGGCCTGAGCAGATCCTGTTTGGGCAGACAGTACATAGACTCGGGGAAGACTGGGAGAGAACATTCTAGAATGTTGCTCAACACTTCTAATAAGCATTTCTATGGATCTGCTACATGTCAGGCACAATGCAAATAGCTCTGAACAAGAGCACAGAGGTTTTAGTTAGGAAGAAAGAGTTGGGGCATTTGACACATGCTGGGACCTACTCTCCAGTGGCTAATGTGCCGCTTAGAGGAAAGGGGTTAGTGAAACTGAAGAAGCATCCCCGACTTTACTTCCTTTTGGGAGTTTGAGTTCTTATGATATATAGATTATGAGTCTCTAAAATAGTCCAGAACACTCTTGTCAGGGTCACAGCTGAATCTTGATGTTCAAGTTTATGGAAGACAGACTGGACACCTGAGAAACACCTTCAGGTGTTCATATTCATAACTGGTTCAGGATGGGGAAAAAAAAAAAAACTTTGGTCATATGACTTTTTTAGAACTTTAGAAAACTGATTCCAAAGTCTAGTTTTGCTCTGGTAAAAACATCTCAAAAGCATTTTCGATTTGCTAGGCCCTGTTTTAAGTACTTTATAAATTTTAACTTAATCATCATAAGAATGCTAACAAGGCAGGTACTGTTACTATCCTTATATTACAGATGAAGAAACTGAGGCCCTGAGAGATCCTTACATGATCCTTACACCAGACCTACAACCAGACTATAAATGCTTTAATGGCAGAGAATTTTATGTATTTTTAATATGCAGACCTAACATCATGCCAGGTGCATGGTTGCTAATGAACTATTTTTGGAAATTGGATTACAAATTGCAGGGGTTAAGTTCATGTTTCGCATTTCATTTATGGATAGATTCCTGTAGAAAAAAGCTTTCTTGGGACAGGCATTGTAGCACAGCAGGTTAGGCTGCCCATATCCCACATCAGAGGGCTGATTTGACTCCTGGCTCCTCGGCTAATGTGTACCCTGGGAGGCAGCAGATGATGGCTCAGGTACTTGGATCCCTGCAACCCAAATGGGAGAGCTGGATGAGTTGCAGACTCCCGGCTTTGGCCTGCAGCCCTGGCTGTTGTGGGCATCTGGAAAGTAAACCAGCCGATGGAAGATTGATTTCTCCCTCCCTCTCTCTTTCTTTTCCTTTCAAATAAATAAAAATTAAACAAAATGCACGAAACGGTAAAGGAGAAGGAGCAAAAAAAGTGAAAGGGCCTGGGGTTGGAAGTGTAGGTTTGCTGGTTACTACCTTTGTGAACAAAGGCGAATCACTCACTCCCCCACCATAGTCCCTGGTTCCTTGTCAACAGAGAACATACAACACCACCTGCTTCACAGAGCTGTTGGGTGGATTAATTCAAACAGTGTATGTAGAACTCACAGTCTTTGAGTTGTAAGTATCTTATAAATTAGTTAGCTTCTTCTCCCCTCAGCAGCCACTCCTAAGAACACTACTGAGTTTTACAGGAAACCCTTAATGTTGCACTTTCTTTTTCCATTTCATTATTAGTTTTTCTGTGTAAGTTCCTCAGTTAAGGCTATATGGGGATATTTTGGGTCTCAATAATCAAGCATGTATAAAAAGACATCAAAAAGAAAACACCCAAGACACATAAGATGTATGGCATTTGGAAGTAAGAGATGTGTGTGTATGTGTGTGTGTGTGGTGGTGGTGGTGGTGGGGACTAGACTGAAGTAAGGGGATTGGAAAATTGACAGAAAAACCAAAGTGGGATGATGGTGGCAGGATTATCAGGCAGAGAACATAAAACAAAAGGAGGCAAACCCATTGTGAACCTAAGTTCATCTGTATGTTTTCATCTGGTATGAATATATGTTTCCAACAGGAATTGGATGAAGCAGCTGTGGTACCAACACCACGTCTACTCCCTCCTGCTCGCCCTGCGGTCTGGCACAGGTGCAGAGAAGACCACACGTTCACTGTGCGCTCATTCAGCCAACTGGATGCTACTCAGCACCTTCTGTGTGCTGGCCATGGGCTGGAATCACAAAGACAAAAGAGGTGGTTCCTGCTTTTAAAGTAATCCTAAAATAATGAAGAAGACATTTAGAAATCTGAAACATACTTGTATTAACAATACTAAGCAGCCGGTTAGAAGAAAATACAGGAGCACAGAGAAGGGACAGCTAACAAGTCTCACGGAGATGGGACGTTTGGAAATGAAGTAATGGCCTGTATGGACTACACAGTACAAGCTGGATTTCAGTAGGGGCGAGGGGAGGGAAACAGTATTTCCCAGAGAGGAAACTGCCTGTGCAAATGACCAGAAGCACAAAGGAACATGCAAAACAGCAAGCGGTCAGGCCAGGGGGACAAGGATGAGGCGAGAGCAGTACCGTTTACAAGAGTGGAAACCTTCAGCAAGATTGCAAACTCTGAGTGCCCCACGGACATGCCCAGGTGTGGCAGTGGAATAAACAGCCTCAAAGGCAGGATGATGGTTTTACACAAGAAGAGAACAGTAACAGCTGGGAGATACGGACAAAATTCCCATCCCTCTCCCTCCATCACCTTCTTGGTCTTGTGGAAAACATCTTCAGTGGAAGCAGCTGCAGGTTTCGGTTAAGAACAAGAGAAGGAAAGAACCAGGTGAGTACGGGGCTGGCAGGCCCTGCCTCAAGGTGTCTGGAGGCTCTGGTTCAGAGAATGACAGCCTTGAGGTCCAGGGGCCGGCATCAGAGACTTCCTGTGGATGAAGACCGTCTGACTACGCTCAGAGGGACTGACGAGAAGTCTCTGGGGAAGGCCTCAGCTGAAACTGCTAACTCCAGAAAAGGACTTCTGAAGCCATTTGTTTATGGAACAGCTCTTGTGGGGCAAAACCGGATGCAGGTTTACCCCGAGATGACAGCAAGAGCGCTGGCTAGGCACAGAATCACAGGGGTGAGGGTCTTGGAAAGCATGCTGGTTTTCCTAGCCCACAGAGCAGACACCTTTTCTCTAGCATCCTTGACAATCATCTACCCTTGGCATACACACATCCTACGACTCAGATGTGTCACTCATCTCATGGCTTTCCATTCCACTGTTGGGCAGCTTATCTGTTAAGAAATATTACTTCCCGTGTGAGCTAGAAATTTCACCTTTTTGATCTCTCCCTATTTGTGTTAATTCAGGACTTCAGCAAGGCTTAATTTTACTCTTTCTTCACCTTGTCCTCTTAAATACGAAGGCAGCTATTTCCTTCCCTTGGACACATTCTTGCATTTTTAAGTTGTCTAGAAGGCAATAACTATATAATTAACACTTTTTTTCCATTGCAATTCTCCACAAATCTTTGTTTCATCTTGTGTCTCCCTGAGTGCTGCAGTATGGGAGAAGGACTTTATTTTTTGCTAAGGTGCGTAAGTCACGACCTTCCCAGCTTCACTCACATTATGCTGTATCCCTGCATGTACTTTATCATTCGTACACTTAGAAACACTTGTTCTTTTTTTTTTTTTTAAGGTTTATTTATTTGAAAGGCAGAGTTACACAGAGAAGTAGAGACAGAGAGAGAGGTCTTCCATCTGTTGGTTTACTACCCCAATGGCTGCAACGGCTGCCGGTCCAAAGTGAGGAGCCAGGAGCTCCTTCTGGGTCTCACACATGCATGCAGATGCTCCTGTGGGATGCTGCCATTGGAGGAGGTGGCTTTACTTGCTACACCACAATGACCACCCCTGAATGATCCATCTTAATTTATCCAAAGTTCCTAAGACCACTGAGGTATTACTATATCTTTCCTTCATAGATGATGACCTTGGGGTTCAGAGAGTTATGAGATTCAAGTTACACAATCCACAAACAGCCAAGACATTATTAAAACTCTCGTCTATCTGATTTAAAGCACAGGAATATCAAATACTGCTGCTCCCATAACATTCTATTTACTTTCTTTATGGCATGTACTCACGTATTATGAATAAATGCATAGGAAAACGAATTTTGGTTCGCTATGTAGAGTGTGCTTGTTTTTACCCTTCCTTCCTTTCTCCCTGCCCCACCCTAATTCTACCCACCCTTCTCCCCTTTCAAAATCATAGACAGCCTAAAAGCTATTCGGGGAGTAATAAATTCCTAATCAATTAGGGTTTTAAGTAGGGTGAACGTCCCTTAGGAGACCGGAGAACAGCGTCTGAGGGGCTGCAAGCTAGAGAAACTGTTCTGACCTCTAAACTCTATGACTCGGTGGGTCTTCATTCTTGACGAGGAAAAGATAAATACTCAGAGATGCCTGCTTGTGACTTTGGGGCACTCACTAGTGTGTTTGGATCTCATTCTTCCACTGCTGAAAATGCAATAACAATAATGCTAAATTTGGTTAAGTAAAAATAATATTTTATCATAATTTGTTAAAACCTTAGAATCCCATTGTTTATTATAACGGTGAATCCTGGTCCTTGCGATGGGCTTATCAGTAGGACTTTTGGTAGTAAGTAGAAGCCTCTGAACATTTTGCATTCACAGTGATGGGAGTCAGCTACCAGTAGTGTCCAGTCATACCGGATGAGGATGTCTCATCCATATATTTCTGGTAACATGAGCTAGCTTTGGAGACAGACTGGTGGAGAGCCTACAGCTGGGACACGTGATCACCACCCTTCTCAGGGACATGGATGTCCACTCCAGAAAACCGCGCTTTGTCCAGAAGCAGAACAGGTTCACATGGCTTGTATAATAGCGTGTGTGACTCTACCCCTCCAGGGACTACCTGTTTACCTTGAAGCTGCTGACCTGTATGCAGGGGGCCATGCGCATGGGTTCACAGCAGGCATGGCTGTGGTTACAGACTAGAGCCAAGACTATTTTAAAGTTTGTTGTTTTCTTTAAAACGCTTTTTAAAAATCTTCTTCCTCCTTTTAAAGAGTTACTTTGGGGACTTGTGGGTTAAGATGGCAGACTGAACACACCTATTTACATTTGCAAACTCATGAAACTCCAGTGAGATGTCAGTAATGGAATTCTCTTTCTTTTTCTTCAGCATTTAAAAATGTGCTTCAGAGCTGTGTGCTGAGAGGCAGCAGGTTACACCAGTGCTGGTTTGAGTCCCAGCTCCACTTCAGATTCAGCTCCCTCATATCCATCTGGGCAAGCAGTGGAGAATGGCCCAAATACTTGGGGCCCTGCCACCCATGTGGGAGGCCCAGACTGAGTTTAGGCCTCCTGCCTCTGGCCTGGCCCCTGGTCCAGCTCCAGCTATTGGGGCCATTTGGGGAGATGAACATGCATCTGCCTCTCCCTCTCTGTTACCCTGCCTTTTAAATAAATAATCCTTTAAAAACAACAAAAAAATTGATGTGCTTCCTGATCTTCACACTTCCACTGTCACTGTAGGGATCGGGAACCTTCTTTCTGCCAAGGGCCACTTGTATATTTATAGCATCATTTGCAAGCCATACAAAATTATCACCTTAAACATGAGCCTCCTACAGATTTATTGAATTTCTATTCCCACCTGCGGTTGTGTCGGCAGGGCCAGATCAAACGATCTAAGGGCCCTACAACGCCTGTGGGCGGAAGGGTCCCCCTCTGCTCTAATGAGAAGACAGCAGTGTTCCATATGCCTGTGCCCCTATATGAATTGTGCTGGTTTTCCCTGGCTGCTTCCTAGATTTCCTCTTTTCTGATTTCAGCCATTTGCCTGTGATGGTGTACGCATGTGTTAGATTTATCCTCCTTGGGGTTTGCTGAGCTCCGTGACTCTCCACATCTAAATCTTCTTTTAAAAAACCAAATTTGGAAAAATTTTGACCATTATATCTTAAATATTTGTTTTCTGCCCCATTCTTTCTCTCTTCTTCCAAGTAGATGCATGCTAATGATGAGAGCATTGTCCCGCAGGTCCCTGGGCTTTCCAGAGTCTGTTTCCTATTCTCATGTCCTCTTTTCTTCCAGCAAGCCTCTGGAACGCTCATCATTTATTCTTTTGAATCTTTTTATTTAGATTGCAAAATCTTTATTGATTCATCCTCAAGTTCACGGACCTTATTTTGTCATCTCTCTTCTGTTGTAAACCCATCCAGAGATCTTATTTTTATTTCATATATTGCACTTTTTAGTTCTTGTTTTTTTTTTAATAGTTCCTGTTTCTCAGCTGAAATTTCCTACATTAACATTTACTAAATGCACACTTCTTTTACATCTTTGATTGTGGTTATAACAGTAGTTTTAAAGTTCTTGTCAGCGAACTCCAACATTTAGGTCATCTTGGGGTTGGTGTTCGATAAGTTCTGTTGAGAATGGCTCAGATTTTCCTGTTTCTTTGTGTGTCAAACAATTTTGGGTCCTATCCTAGACACTGTGAGAGTTTCTTTAGTTTTGTTGAGGAGGCAATTAACTTGGCTGGACTCAGAACGGCAAAGCACCATCTCCCCTCGGGTGGGGTTGTTTTCAGAGTCTAGACTCTGCATGCCAGGTCTAACAGTCAGATTTGGGCAGAGGTGGAGCTCCCCTCTAGTTCTCACTTCTACAGAATTTCCCCCTTCCGTTTCCAGCAGCTGTGGTTCCCTGAATTCTATTGTTTCTTCAAGAGACCCACAAAGGTATGTATGAATTTTAGCTGCCCTGGTACAGTCTGGGCCTGCCCTCAGGCTAAAACACCCTACAAAGAAGACACTCCAAGCAGTTCCCTCTTCTTGTTAACTATCTGCTTTCAGTCACCGTCCAGGACTTTCAGCAGTTTGTTTTTATTCCATTTTTATCCATAGTGTATAATTTTTATACTGTAAGAGGGTTGATCTGATAGAAGCTACACAGTAATACCAGAAGTGGAACTTTCAAGGGATTTTTAAAAATCACATGAAACAAGAGAGTAGGAGATCTAACTGCAACACAACTTCACAGGCTGCAAAGCAGCCGGCCAGGGGTAACAAGCAGACTGGAAAGGCTGAATTCTGTGCTGTCACCTCAAAGGCAACCTCAGCTACCCCTCAAGACTCTCCAAGGCTCGAGAACAGGTGGCTCCACGGTTCTTCTTGAAGTAAAGCTTGAAAATCGACGAAAAAACTAATATCCCCAGATTCCTGCCCAACTCCATGAGCCCCTTTCCCTTTCATGAGATGCTATTCTTCGGAGAGGGAAATATCGGGCACAAATAAGGATGCATTCCGGCACCAAACCAAGGTGGTTAAGAGGATGTAGGCATGCTAAATGCTGCAAAGGGTGCGCCAGATTCCTGCTAACGCCAAAGTGGCAGTGATGGTTCACGTGACTGAGTTCCTGGCTCCTTGCTAGGAGGCCTGGAGTGAGCTCCTGGCTCTAGCTTTGATCTGGTTCTGCCCTGGCTGTGGTGGGCATTTGGGGAGTGAGCCAGTAGATGGGAGCTCTCTCTGTCTCTCTGTCAAATAAATAATAAAGTTAAATGATGAAGAATGGGCCTGCACTGTGGCACAGTGGGTTAGCGCCCTGGCCTAAAGTGCCGGAATCCCATAGGGGTGCTGGTTCTGGTCCCAGCTGCTCCATTTCCGGTCCAGCTCTCTGCTATGGCCTAGGATAGTAGTGGAGGATGGCCCGGTTCCTTGGGCCCCTGCACTTGAGTGGGAGACCCGGAGGAGGCTCCTGGCTCCTGGCTTTGGATCAGCGTAGCTCCGGCTGTTGTGGTCAGCTGGGGAGTGAACCAGCGGATGGAAGACCTCTCTCTCTCTCTCTGCCTCTCCTCTCTCTGTGTAACTCTGACTTTCAAATAAATAAATAAATCCTTAAAAATAAACAAATAAATGCTGAATAGCTTGTTCTATCTACCTAAGGAGTAAGATAATACAATTCCATCTATATTACAGGTTGCTATGAGGACTAAAACATGTTGTCTGATACACAATAATTATGATTATTATCTGTAGCTTTTTTGCCATTTACATTGGTTTATGGAATATTGATTTGCCAGCTATGTACATAATAAATATTCACCCAGGAGATGAAGTGTACAAAGTCCTGATTAGTCAGAATTACTAAGAAAAATAACCCAAAGAGGACAAAATTTAAAAACACTACCATACTGCTTATGATCAGGTCAATCTGAGAACACGACGAGCAGTATCTTAAGTGTAAGTATTTCTCCAGAATCTCGTGTGAGAATTAACTAAAGATATGTTTAACTTTCTCACTGGCATTCCTATGTACTCACACACATCCTCAACATGTGTGTGTGTGTGAGCACGTGTAGAAACATTAGGACTCACGAAGGAAAAATAAATCTCTCACACTTGAAAATTAAGGAACTGCACAGGCAGCAAATCTCTGAGTGAAGCTGATGCAGTGGGTTATACAAGCCAATAATTTATGTTAGGGCTTCACAAAATGTTAGACACTAGGAAAAAGAACCAAAATAAGTCAAATTACATCAATAAAAAGGTATGACTGGCTGTGCTGCCTCAGCTGGGATGCTATTTCTTGCCATAAACAGCAATGGCTAGAATTCAGATGACTGACTAAGCACTGCAATAATGAAAACAAAGCATGTTATAATAGCCGCTGCTAGATTCACAACCTTGGGGATCAACGAAATAATGCCTGTTGCCATATATACACAATTTGGTGGGTTTGTGTGTGTGTATGTGTTCTGGGAAAACTAAGTTCACATCATTTCTAAACTAGCAATTTGTCTATCTAGATTTTGTTAAGTCTCTTAGGGTTATAGTAAAATATGATCTTTCATATTAAATCACTTATGACCTTGGTAAGTGACTCTCGGGTGCTTTAATTTTATGAAACATGCATGTTAGTCTTGAAAAGTATGAAAGCAAAACTAGATATCATGTTAACAAACCATCAAAGATCTGGGAAAACACAGGGGAAAAAATGCATCAAATCTCTATCTAATTAGCTTCAAGTATAAAAGGACATCTACAATTAAAAACAAGATATAGCCAATAATTTAAATCCTTAAACATACAATAGATCAGATTGGTTTCCTGGTTTCATGTGTCCCTGACCAAGGTTATTCCATGAGAGAAAGTTATCAAACAAAGTAAAATGCTGTGGGAAAATCCGACATCCACTTTAGGGCAGGAGGTGGCAACTTTATAGAAGTGTGATGACAAGCACTTCTCCAAATAGGGTGAAAACAACTCAAGAAAGAGTAAAGCTCCTGGATTAGGCGAGGGCATCCATAGTTCAAAAACATGTCTTGTTTCAGTAACTGGCCCTGATTTTAAATCACAAACATGTAAGTAGGAGGGAAGTCAGCTTTACTACTTCAATCACATTATTTTCCTTCTAATTAGCTATCTGTGTGCATCCTAGGGGATGGACCTTAGAGCACTCTGGACCTGGGGAAGAGTGTGGATGCTAGTGGGGCACCACAGTTTAAAGGCTCAAGGTGACAGAGCCACCAGGCACTGGGCATCAGCAGGCACACAGCACACATCTGGCATGTTGGAAGGGCTCAAGAAATATCTGCTGACAAATGAGCTGCAAAAGGGATGCATGCATGGAAAAGGACCTGGAAATATGACAGTGATATGTCTGACTACTTAGGTATCTGATCACAAGCCTTGCTGTTGGCAAACGCTAACTAACGCTGCCAGTGTCTGCCATGGACATAAGGAACTTGCAGCTTGGAGTGGTTTCCCTGCGGCCGACAACCAGAAGTACACATGATAAAGCCTTGCTTGTGGTAGAGAAGAAAATCTGACTCAAAAAAGGATTTTACAGTCTACTTTTTACATTTGCCCAAACCACAGTGCTATTCAAAGTGCCAGTCAACAACCGATGAGGAGTTTGTGGCAGAATATAAACAAACGCACCACTTCCTTCACCAAGTATGTCTTGATGCAAAAGGAAAGAGTACATCTGGACAGAGTGGCATATTGGTGACATGGCCAACTTGCACTCTGCACAAGTTCATTACCTTATTGCAGACTGAAAACATACAGCTCTGTGGACTGCATGCTGCCTGCTGGCTTGAGAACCCCACTGGAGCAGCACTGATGTTCCCAAACTCAGCACAATTTGATGTTTGTTAGAGAAAAAAAGAGATGAGACAGACTATTTAAAACTAACCACAGGCTGGGAGAAGGGGGTACAGAAATAAAGCTAACATTTATTATAACTGTGTTCCATATCTTTTGTTTACTATTTTTATTGATGTATATTTTATTTAATGTTTATAAGCCTGAGTTGGTAGTATGACCATTCCGAACAGAGTTTCAGTGAGGTGCCTGGATACTTATCTGGTCATGCTAAGAGCCTGAAAGCCATGAGATGTGCCGCCCAGATCTCCTGACACAGGGATCAAAACTGGCTGAAATGGGCTCAGCTATTACCTCTCTGGGTGCTCACCGCATCCATGCCTTCCCAGTCAATGACCGCGTACAGCAGTGGTCCTAAGGAAAGCCCATCTGGTGACACACGGGACTACACCCACAGACAACTCTGGCTTGAGGAACTTTCATCAATTATGAACCTTTCTTGAAAGTGAGCTGCAGTCCAAGACTTCCTGTTTGTAAAGATTTATTTATTATACTTGAAAGGCAGAGTTATAGACACAGAGAGAGACTCTACCCAGATGGCTGCAATGGCCATGGCTGAGCCAGATCAAAGCCAGCAACCAGGAACTCCATCCAAGTCTCCCATGTGGGTGGCAGGGGCCCAAGGCCATCTTCTGTTGCCTTCCCAGGTGTATTAGCAGGGAGCTGGATTGAAAGTGGAGCAGCTGTGTCTCAAAGGGGCACCTATATAGGACGCCAGCATTGCAGGTGGTGGCCCGATCTGCTGTGCCAAAATGCCAGCTCCAGTCTATGACTCTCCTGTCTCATCCTCTTCCCTTCCCTTCCCTTCCCTCTCTCCTTTTACAGGTATCACATTTGCACTGCGGCCTGGAGGCTCTCCCCACTTTCTCCTATTCCCTTCACCAATACCATTTTTGCACATCTAACCCTCCTTTGGAGTTTGCTTCTTACTGGGTCCAAACTAATGCAGTTAGTAAATGTGAGTGCTAGTAAATTTGAGTGTATGGAATTATATAATTATTTGGGGGAGGAAGAAAGAGTGCAAGCACTGAATTAATGACAGTAAGTCTCAGATATTCTTCAGTATTTTATTCATAGTAATGAAGTCTGCCACAAAGAGCAAATCAAAAAGGCTCCACTAACCTAATTTTTTCTTTCTCTTTCATATACACAGAATTTTTCTTTCTCTTTCATATACACAGAAGTATATGTGTACTAGGACATTTATAAAACTGTCACTTTGCGGTATTGCTTACTTCATATCACCAGTTCTGAACAGCAAAAACCCAAAGTGAAACAAAAGGGTACCACATTGTCACGGAGTTGTGATAGTCCCTGAAGGCAGTAATTTAGGGACTTATGAAATGGTAAGTCACATTAGCAACTTTGCCAAATATTTCAAAAGGGGATAATAATGAATGCAACAAGAGAGATATTTATTGAATAGCTATTTTGGTTAAGGTGACATGGTGGGAAATTCATCAAAACAATTAGATTTTATATACATGTGAACTAGTTTTCATATGGGTCAAGTTCCTTTGTATCCCTCTACCACTGCCCAGAACCTGATACAGTTTATTCAATTAATACTTTCTGGCTAGTATATCAAAAGATACATGAAGTTCATATGTATATATCCTGAGTTTCAGATTAAAATTAGAAACTCAAGATAACTTATAAAAATAAAGTCCAGGGAAACGAGGATAATATATTTCTGTTTGGAAAAGATTACATAAAAGTAAGATATTAATTAATTTTTCAAACTAATGATATTAAGTAGATTTTAATGGCTTTAGGGAGGGAACGAGATTAAAATTACAACATAATAATGAATGTCTTTTCTTTCACATCTTTTATGTCTTACTAGAATAAAAGACCTTAGACCATTACTAAAAGCTTTGTATTCTCTGGGACTCTTAAATTCAGATATTAGTACTGCCTTTATAGAAATAAATAAAAAAGCACTGATGGAAGATGTAAAGTGCATTAGTGTTCACGTTATCTCTCCTGGTATGAATTTAATGGGAATCTTAATAAGGAGATGTAAACTAATGTCACTGATTAGGAAATCTATCCACTCACATCATTTAGTAGCCTCCAGTGGGGCTTGATGATGTCTGAGTGGAATTACCATAAAGCAAGTGATGAATTAGCATCAGGGGCAAAGGGACACATAAATGTGCCTCAGAGATGGAGCAATCACATTTGAGTACATGGCAAGTTACAGGTCAGCTCAGAGGACCAGGGCTAGAGCAGCGCTAACCAACCTGGCTACGCCCACTGCTCAGAACGCACTGAAGCTAAGCTATTTTGATAGCTGGCCCACAGGCTTCCTTGGTTGTAACAACCTGAAAGTAACAGTTATGTGTTTTAAGTCTCTTTTAATCTCCTAAATTCCATGAAGTGATGTTTATCAGATTTTAAGATGCAAGCACATTCCGCTCAGATGACTTCATTCCCAAGAGACCTTGTCATTATGAAGGCTTATTAAAAGAAGGCAAAGGTTCACAAGCCTTTAAGAAGAATCCTAAGTGACATTATAAACTAAACATTAAAAAAAATACTTGGCTTGACTATACAAAGTAATTTCCTTTTCATGGTTAGTTTAGCAGTTATAGTTCAGCAAACTTTGGATAGAATGCCCACCACAATTAGTGTATCAAAAATGTAGACATCGTTTTTCTCACTTTCTCCTCTAATTAGGTTTGATTCCAATGCTCAGTCCAAGGGCTTGACCCACAACTGGTAAAAGCCCAAATACTGCAAATTCATTTACTACTAGGCACTTGGGAAGTCTTAGGCTTTGAGGCATATTTGAAAGAAAATACATCTATCCAGAATCAGACTATTCATTTGTATAGGGCTTATTTTTATATAAAATATCCTTAAAATCATCACAAATGTTATTTCCAAATTGTCATGGAGATAAACTACTAGAAATAGTCCATCCAGATTTGTTTTGGTAATTTATTCAAAGTTCCTCTTCTATCAAAAATTACTGTAAGGTTGTCTACTTTTCTATGAAATGAGGATAATAAAAACTGAGAAGGGCTTATTGGGAAGATTAGGAATAAAGAATAAAAATGCTTTGCATAAAGGCAATCAATAAAAACTGATATTTGTGAAATTAAGAAAAATGAAGGGCTCTAATTCAAAATCCTTTTCCCTCTGATATACGACAATAGAATATGAAGTCCTCTGTAAAGGAAATTATTTCTCAAGAGACTACAGGAATTCAATAAAAGAGTGCCACATATGCTATTCCACTGTTTTCCATTTCTGTGTGTGGTGAAGTTATATTTATTTACTAGAGAGAGAGGGAAGGAGGAAGGGAGGGAGGGAGGTGGGGAGGGAGAGAAAGAGAGAGAGAGAGGAGAATGAGAAGGCTCCCATCCATCTGCTGCCCCTCAAGGGCAGGGTCTCAGCCAGGAGACAGAGCTCAATCCGTCTCCCAGACGTGTGGCAGGAACTTGGTTGCAGCCTTCCAGGATCTGCATGAGCAGGAAGCTGGAGGCAGGAGCTGGAGCCAGACATTCAACTGAGGCTCTGACATGAGATGAGGCATCCTAACTGCTAGGCTAAACACCTGCACCTCATAAAAATTTTAATCACAGTAGATGTGCCTCAGTTTAACCTATTCCCAGACAACTATTTTCAGTTATGACAAACACCTTTAGTTGTTTTCAGGATTTAGAAATGTTTCTTTATGATAGAGTTTCTAGGAGGAATTATTAAATCAAAGGCAAAAATTCTTAGCAAATTCATGTCAGAGGAGAAATTGTGAAGATACGTGTATGAACTTTTTGTGAAAGCACTTTGAAAACTATAAAGCATAGTATAAATGTAAGATGGTATTCTTATTTTTATAAATCCATATTATACTGGATTTACAGTGCTTTGTTATGTATGGCATGAAATGCATACATCTCTCAATGTTTTATATAAAAAAATCACCAATATATGGCATACTGTTTATAAAGTACATCTTAGAGCATCTTCAAATCTTTTTTCAATAAGATTATTTATTTGAAAGGCAGAATGACAGAGAGAGAGAGAGAGAGAGAGAGATCTTCCATCTGTTGTTATACTCTACAAATGCCTGCACACAGAGCTGGGGCTGGGTGATACTGAAGCCAGGAGCAAGGAACTCCATCCAGGTGTCCCACATGGTGGCAGGAGCTCCAGAGTATCCTCTGGTGCCACGGGTGCTTTAGCACAAAGCTGGATCAGAAGCGCAGAACAGCCAGGCCTCGAACCAGACACTCTGATATGGGATGCAGGCATCCCAAGTTGTGCTTTACCTGTACTGTTCCACAACACCTGCCCCTTAAAATCTTTTTGATCAAGTTGTGGTGAGTCAAACAAACTTGCAGGTCATAGAAAAAAATAACAGAATGAAATATTAGGAATGGTAAAGCTAAGAAGCAGAGATACAAAGAATATTGGGAATGATACGGACCTCTGAGTACATAATGCTCAGCTTCTTCACTCTTAAGATGAGAAGACTGGAGCACAGGGGAAAGAAACCAACTGCTCAGGGCATCAGCAAGTTAAAGATGGAACAGAATCCTGAAATTTCTAATTGTTGCTGTTATGTTTGTTCTAGTAAATAATTTCATCCATCTTTTTTGGAGTCTATGGATGGAATATTTCATTCCTTTCATTGAATTAATGTAAGTCATTTAAATGCAAAGTGCTAGTCAGAGTTTATAATATACACAATTTAAAATGAACGATTTACACAAGTATCTACAAAGTTATTATTCTAAATACACTCCTAACCTGAAAATCATGGTTTTTGAGTATCACTGATGTTCAAAGTTTCTGATTCTGAAACATTACAAATTAGAGATGCTCAACCAGTAACGTCTACACAAACATTCCAAAATCCAAAAAAATCTTAAATCTGGAACATTTCTGGACCCATGCATTTATGGAACTATGATTTGAGTCTTTCCACAGATTAGTGTGGCATATTTATTAGAAGTATATTGGTTGAGCACAAAATAAATTAAAGCAGCAAATATGAGGGTATCTTAGAGATTTCACGGAGAATGGAATTAAAAGGTAATTTAATGGCCGGTGTTGTAGCATAGTGGGTAAAGTCACTGCTTGTGATGCCAGCATCCTATATGGTTGCCGGTTCACATCCCAGCTGCTCCACTTCTGATCCAGCTCCCTGCTAATGGTCTGGGAAAAGCAGAGGAAGATGGCCCAGGAATTTAGGCCTCTGCCATCCATGTGGGAGACTAAGAAGCTGCTGACTCCTGGCTTTGGCTTGGTTCAGTTCTAGCCATTGCAGCCATCTGGGGAGTGAACCATCAGATGGAAGATCTCTTTCTCTTTATCTCTCCCCCTCTCTCTGTAACTCTGACTTTCAAGAAAAAAGGGCAAATTTACTTTGGTGCAAGAAAAAAAAAATTTTTTTTTTGACAGGCAGAGTGGACAGTGAGAGAGAGAGACAGAGAGAAAGGTCTTCCTTTTGCCGTTGGTTCACCCTCCAATGGCTGCCGTGGCCGGTGCGTTGAGGCCGGCACACAGCGCTAATCCAATGGCAGGAGCCAGGTGCTTCTCCTGGTCTCCCATGTGGGTACAGGGCCCAAGCACTTGGGCCATTTTCCACTGCACTCCCAGGCCACAGCAGAGAGCTGGCCTAGGAAGAGGGGCAACCGGGACAGAATCCGGCGCCCTGACCAGGACTAGAACCTGGTGTGCCGGCGCCGCAAGGCGGAGGATTAGCCTATTGAGCTGCGGTGCCGGCTAAAATTATTTTTTTAGTAACAATCACTTCAACTAGCTTTCTGAAGTTCCCTTGAATATGAAATAAACTTAATATTAATTAATAAAGTTATTATCATATGAAAAAGGTTAATAATACAAAATATTGGCACGAGGGTATAGACATAGATATGTCAAACATACATATGTTATACACACACGCACAGACACGTATAAGTCTTTTTTCTTTTGGACCCAGCACTTAGGTATTTATCTTTAGGAAATTACCAAGTACACATGTAAAAATCTAAATAGAAAGATGCTTATTCATGACAGTGTTGTTCATGATGCAAAGTAATGGAAATAATCTCAATGTACATCAATAAGAAAACTGTTAAATAAACTATAGAACATTCATATAACAGAATGAGTGCAAACAAAAGTTGATGCAGCTGTATTTACCAACAGGAAACTATCTTCACAATACAGTGACATTCAGAAAAGCAGCACGTGCAACAGAATGCACAGTATAAAACTATGAATGTAAAATTTTATCTATTTAACCTGTGTTCACATCCCAGCATTAGGAAAGACAGTCACCAAAATATTAACAATGGTTGTCTGTGAGTAATAAACTCTCAAGGGATTTTATTTTTTAATGTTTTTCTGTATTTAAAAATTCTGAGATTGGATCACTTACATGATTTTTAAAAAGCATTATTTCTATTTTGAAAAAAAAAAGGAAAGTATTACTTTTACTTGAAACAAAGGTTTGTCGATAATGAAAAGTGTCTCTGTGCTTTTCCCTCCTTTACAGGATAACCCAGCCGATGCAGTTAAAAAGGCAACCCTTTAGGCCGGCGCCATGGCTCACTTAGTTAATTCCAGCCTGGGGCGCCGGCATCCCATGTGGGCACCGGATTCTGTCCCGGTTGCTCCTCTTTCAGTCCAGCTCTCTGCTGTGACCCGGGAAGGCAGTGGAGGATGGCCCAAGTGCTTGGGCCCTGCACCCGCATGGGAGACCAGGAGAAAGCACCTGCGCAGCGCGCCGGCCGTAGTGGCCATTTGGGGGGGTGAACCATCAGAAAAAGGAAGACCTTTCTCTCTCTCTCTCTCTCACTAACTCTGCCTGTCAAAAAAAAAAAAAAAAAAAAAAGGCAACCCTTTCCCTCTACTTCACACACTGTAACTTTGAACTTACCTTGTAATCTACTTTCACACATTTTCACATCATTTGTATTTGTGGAATATGGGCTTTCTTAATCACACACACACACACAAAACAATGTAGTCTGCATTTTATTTACTTAGCCAACACTCAGCACTTACTCTGTTCCAGGTACTGTTCTGAGTGACTTACATATATCTAATCCTTATAACTCTAACAGCTTTGTAGCATTATCCTCGTTTGCAGATGAGGTCAATGAGGTACAGAAAGGTTAAGTAACTTCTCCGAGTCATATACCTAAAGTGATAGAACTCAGGTTTGAATCCAGGAGGGTCCGATCCAGGGTATTCACTCTTAACTACCTGGCTATGCTGTGTTTTTTTACAGTTTATTTTATACTAGGATTTTAGCCTTTCATGTGATAAATTACATTAATTAGTATACTAATTTTATTCTCACTGGCAACCCAAGTCTATAAGTTTTAGAATATTTTTCTCTAAAAAGTACCAGAATTTATAAAAACCAATTTCTTAGAATTCATCATTTCTTCAAATAGCTTACATCTAAGCTATGCTGGTCACTTTGATGCCAACTACAATCAGACCAAATTCATTTTTCATGCAGCTTATAATTCATTTCATGAGGCTTCATCATAAAAAATAGAGTTATGGATTTATATCCCACGTTCTCTGAACTAAGCACTGCATATTTCATTCCAGTTGAGGTGCATTCTTTACATATTTTCCTCCCAACAAAAGATGTCACTTATGGTGGTGCTTTGGGAAAGTCCAACCATATCAAGACTTAAGTGAATCTTTTAAAGCAACTAGGCTAAAGGAAGACACAGATGTTGCCAAAGCAGCTATACCAAGAAAGATGCAAAATTCATACACAGCTCACAGACAGTCATACATAAAAGGCAAATCTGTTCGGTTTCTTTCTGTCTGACAAAAGGAAACCAGGAAGTATGGCCCCTTGAATTTATTTTTTAATTCCATATTCCACAAACTATTTGAAGTACCCTCATGCATTGCTGCTGGTGGAAATGTCCGACGGTGTAGCTGCTTCAGAAAACAGTCTGGCAGTTCCTCAGAATATCAGTTATCATGTGGCTCAGGCATTTCACTACTCGGCACGCACTCAAGAGTAATGAAAATGGATGTGCCCACAAAAACTCATACCAAATGTTCACAGCAACATTACTCATAAGAGCCCCAAAGTGGAAACAATCCAAATGTCTATCAACTCATGAGTGGCTAAGCCAAGTGTGGTATATTTATTTACAACTTCAAATTGATAAAATGATTTGGCAATAAGAAGGAATGACTGATACATGTGACAACATGGATGAACCCTGAACCTCTGCTAAGCAAAAGAAGCCACTAAAGACCACATATTTTATGATACCACTAATATGAAATTTCCAGAATAGGCAAATCTATAGCAACAGAAACCAGACTGGAGGCTGCCTAGGGATGCATGGGGGCGGTTGCGGGAATGAGGAGTGACTGTTAATGGGGATGGGGTTTCTTTTGGGGGTAATGAACATGTCCTAAAATCGACTGTGATGATAGTTGCACAATTTGGCGAATATACGAAGAGCCATTGTAGATTTTAAAAGGGTGAACTGCGTGGTATATGAATTATATCTCAGTAAAGTTGCTTTTCCTATTAATATAGGACTTTTTCTAAAAAGCTTCATTACTGGAAATTTTGCAGGCAACTCGGGGCGGGAGGCATTTGGACTATTAAACTATTAAAACATCCTCGGAATTTGTATTCTTGATTCCAAGAAATATGAAAATAAAAATGCATTCCCTCCCCATGTGTCATATACACTGGGCTGTATGTTGAAGAAATATATGTGCTTTTAAGATTCCGGGTGTGAGTTGGCATTGACCCTTTCTAAATAGCTGTGCACTGTGAGCCCCAGGAATAGTTGGTTTAGGAAAGACCATGTACTTGGCAGAACAGGGGTTCCCAATTGTTTTGGAAGGAGAAGCTGCTTTTACATTCTATGGAACTTTAAAATAACCTGATGGGAAAGAGGTAAAAAAAGAGAGGGATCGAACTCCCCTAGTTGCAATCCTAGCTCTCTGAGTGAACTCACAGTCTCAGGAGTTTCACCTGTAAAATGCATATAGTTGGCTCTGCCTGATCCACCGCTAGAGACTTTATAAAGGCCCAAATTAGCAAGGGAGGGGTAGGGAAGGACTATTAGTGTGCTACAGGTGGACTTGACCTCAGAAGATTTGGTCTTGAATTCTGTTTGTCATTGATAGTTGTGTCAAGCTAAGGAAATCAGCATAGGAGCAGCTCAATTTTCTCATCTGTAAAGACAGACCTGGTCAACATGACTTCTCAGAGTATAAAACGAGCTATGGAGGTTAAAGCATACCACAAGCCTTCCCATTCAATACAAAGGAATATCATTATTTGCAATGTGTACACTCAAAGTATTACTCCTAAGGGCCCGAGCTTTCAGGAAGAGAGAAGAGGCCTGACTTCAGAAAAGCTAAATGCAAAAGGAAAATATCTCCCAAGCGCTGCTAGCCTTCTGCCTCGAGCTGCACAGCATTTGCGGGTCTCAGATCAGGAGGTCTTCATGCAATTCTGCCACATCTGGGGAACTGACACGTGTGTCCTGGCTTACCAAGCTACGAGCAACCAAGGGCTTGCAGAGAAATCAAGATGGCCACATTTTCTAGGAAAGCAGACAGGTTCGTCTCTATTTCCCTTTTCACACTTAAAGTTACTGAGGACCACAAACAGCTTTTGTCCGAGTGGGTCAGATGAGTGTTTAACAACACTTGACTATATTATAAATGAAAATTTGGGAAAAGTTTGGATACTTATTAGTTTATTTTGAAGTAGCAATGGAAATTTATTGCTTGCTAATAAATTTAATGAAAAACAAGTATATTTTCCAAAAAAGAAATTTAGTGATATGAGTGACACTGTTTTACATTTCTGCAAATCTCTTGCAATGTCTAGCTTCACAGAACACAGCTGAAGTCTCTTATTTTCTTCTGCATTCATTTTGCTACCAGATGTTATTCTGTGAGAAAACCTAGCATAGATAGGCAGTTGGAAAGAAATTAGCATTTTAGTAGCCTTTTCCAAGAATTGTGGATATTCTTCTTTGATACTACTCTCAAACTCATCAAGTTGTATTTTTGAAGGTGAGACTCTATTGATGAACTTTTCACACTGCTACATTAAAATCCACTGGGCTGGAGGCAGACATCTAGGCCTAGCAGTTAAAACATCAGAGTACCTAGATATGCTTTCAGGGTTTGGGCTTGTGAGTCCAGTTTCCTGCTAATTCACATACTAGGATCCAGTGGTGATGGTTTAAGTAATTGGGTTCCTGCTACCCATATGGGAGACCTGGGTTCAGCCCCAGAGGGGTGACTCGCATTTCAGGCTTTTGGGGAGTGAACCAGTGGATGGGAGCAGACTTGTTCTTTCCCTCTCTGCCTGTCAAACAAACAAAAATCCATCGAGGGGTGAGCATTTGGTGTAGCACGCCTTGGGGCGCCTGCCTCCCGTATCCAAGGGCTGAGTTCCAGCCTCCGCTCCACTCCCAATTCCAACACCCTGTGAATGAGAACTCTGGTTCGAAGCAGGTGACGGCTCAAGCACTTTGGTCCCTGCCACTCATGTGAGAGACTTAGATGGAGTTCCTGGTTCCTAGCTTTTACCTGGCCTAGCCCTGGCTATTGCAGGCATTTGGAGAGTGAACCAAAGGATGAAGGAGCTCTCTGGGCCTATGTCTTAAATAAACAAATAAAATAATAAAAACAAAACAACAAAAACCACACACACACACACACACACACACATGAGCGTGCGCATTTTCCTAGAAGGAATCTTTACCTGTACATGATTTTGTAGCATCATATATTAGTCATTTGGAAAATACTGGCTCACTGAGTATTAAATACTTCAAATGTTAACATATTCCATTGTAAGCTATTTCAAAATCATATGCAATAATTTCACTACCAGTTATATCAAAAATGTCTTTAAGGGGATGGGAGTTTGCCACAGCAGTTACAATGTCACCTGAGATGCCTGCATCCCATAATGGAATTGCCTGGATTCAAGTCTCAGCTTCACTCCCAATTCCAACTTCTTGCTAATGCACCCTCTGGGAGGCAGCAGGTGACTGCCCAAGTACTTGGATCCCTGCCACCAGTGTAGGAAACCCAGACTGAGTTCCAGGCTCTTGGCTTTGGTCAGGCCCAGCCCCAGCTGTTGCAGGCATCTGGAGAGTGAATCGTAGGTACAAGATCTCTGTCTCTTTCAAATGAATTAAAAATAAGTAAACTTATTAAGGATTGGGAAGCTGTTCATATCATAAGGATTCTAAAAGTCTACTTTTCATCCAAACCCCTTAATGTTATCATCAGTTTCCTTTAAGTGACAGGTTCACTTCCTTCATTTTTGAGAAAACATCTACCAGATATCTAAGTGTGAGTAACCATAGCTTGTGTGTCAGTCAGTTTCTCAAGGAAAGATGACAGCCCATCAAACAGCAGTTCAGTTAGCGACTCAGATGCACATGTGACTTTCTATTATTTGCACTATGCAGCAGGAAGCTTTATGCACACTCTCTTTCCATTGTACAGAATATTAAGATATCATTTTTATACTTCATCAAAGATATGCTTAAGTAAAACTGGATTTTTTTAACTACAAAGGCATGGCATTGCAGAAGATAACACTAGCAGTTTAGTGACTATGGCTTGATTTGTTCTAGTGGGCCGGCAGTTTTATTTAAAAATATTTTATAAATATTTGTTTAAGGATCTATTTATTTTATTTGAAAGGCAGAGTTACAGAGAGGTTGAGGCAGAGAGAGAGAGAGAGAGAGAGAGAATGAATCTTCCATCCACTGGTTGACTCCCCAGATGGCCACAATGGCCAGAGCTGAGCCAATCCGAAGCCAGGAGCCAGGAGCCTCTTTCAGGTCTCCCATGCGGGTGCAGGGGCCCAAGGACTTGGGCCATCTTCACTGTCTTCCCAGGCCGTAGCAGAGAGCTGGATCAGAAGTGGAGCAGCTGGGACTCATACCGGCACTCATAAGGGATGCCAGCACTGCAGGCGGTGGCTTTACCTGTTATGTCACAGCACCTGCCCCAGCAGTTTTATACATTTTTAAAAAAATTTTACTTATTTGATGGGGCGGGTGCTGTGGTGTAGTGGCTAAAGTCTCTGTCTATAGCATATGGGCGCTGGTTCAGGTCTGGACTGCTTCACTTCTGATCTAGCTCCCTGCTAATGCACCTGGGAAAGCAGTGGAACATGACCCAAGTGGAGGACCCCTGCACTCATGTGGGAGATCTGGATGAAGCTCCTGGCTCCTGGCTTTGGCCTGGCCCAGCCTCTCTGTAACTCTTTTTCAAATAAAATAAATATTTCTTAAAAAATTATTTTTTGTTCATTTGAAAGGCATGCATGTGTGCACACGTGCACACACACACAGATAGACATCTTCCATCTGTTGGTATACTCTCCAAATATCCACAACAGCCAGGGCTGGGCAAGCCATAAGCTGGGAGTGGGATCTCAATGCAGGTCTCCATGTGGATGGCAGATGGCAGGGATTCAAGTACCTGAGCCATTACTGCTGCCTCCCAGGAATGCACAGGAAGCTGGAATCAGGTGCGCAGCTGGGACTCAAAATCCAGGCTCTCTGAGACAGGACATGGGCACCCCAACTAGGAGTTGAACCCCTATTCAAATGCCTGCCCCCATACCATCGTTTTTGTAACATCATGTGAATGTCAGCATAGCAAAAATAGATTAAAAAAAAAAGTCTTAATATTATATGAACATACTTTTGCTCTCCCAGATCCAATGAGGGGCTTGGGAACCCCCAGGGAACAAGGGATCAATCACATGGGTGCTCTAAGAGAAACAGCAATCTCTGTCACTCAGATTGTATACAGCTGGCATGCTAATGTGAAACTATTCAAAAAATCTGCTAAACCTTCACTACTAACAACCTGGAAGGAATTATTTACTTTCACTATATCTGTGTGCTTCACTGTATCCAAAATTAAATCAGCTTAATGTATGAACATATGGCCAATTTATTGTTAACTTAAACATGTATTCAAAGGGCCAGCGTTATAGCCACCTGTGACAGCAGCATCCCACATGGGCACCTGTTTGAGTCCCAGCTGCTCCACTTCTGATTCAGCTCCCTGCTGATGCACTTGGGAAAGCAGTGGAAGATGGTGGCCCCTGCACCCACGTGGGAGATCCGGATGAAGCTCCTGGCTCCTGACTTTGGTCTGGCCCAGTCCCAGCTGTTGTGGCCATTTGGGGAGTGAACCAATGGATGGAAGATTCTCTCTCTCTCTTCCTCTCTCCCTCCCCCCTCTAACTCTATCTTTCAAATAAACAAAATAAATCTTTTAAAAAATGTATTCACAGTATGGTTTGAGCTATGGGAAGAACTACACATTGAAATCATGTCTATCAAAAGTCTTCATGTTATAAGATAAATAACGAGCTGGACTGTCTCCCTGACCCCTTCCTTAGGGAGAGCCTACCATCTTTAATGCATATGAAAATAGCAGTTTGAAATAAGTGGCAAGAGCAAAAGATAGGCCCCCGTCTTTCCCACCTCTACAAACATAATGAACACGCAACTCCACATCCCCACAGAGTCAAAACTAAACAAAACTTTTCTCTTAATCTCACAGTCTCCATCAGTTGTGAACCTACAACTGAACAGAGCTGATTACTCCTTGCTTCCAATAGTTCACTTCCCTTAGTTTCCAAGTTACTACTCTGGCCTCATTTTCTTCCCACAAAAGGGGCCATTCCTTTCAGTCTGCTGGTGCTTCCTCTTCCATTCAACTGCTCAGTGGGGTTCCCCCTCAGGCCTCAATCCAGCTGTGTGTGTCTGTCCCGCTTTTCAGCTCTGCACCCTCTCCCTGGTTAATCTCATCCAGTTCCATATCATCTTTACATTGCTAACGCTCAAATTTCTCCAGCACTGATCTTCTGCCCTGAACTCCAGACCTACATATCCTTTCCTCTGCTTAATGACTCTGGATTTCTAAAGCCCAGCTCAAATGCTATTTTCAAAGCAGATCTTTTGGCTCTGTGACCCCTCCCCACTCCCCTCCTGGATCCTTCCTTATTTCAGTAACTGGCATTGCCCAGTTGCTCATCAACAAAACCTAGGGTCATTCTTTTTCCCTTGTCTTCCCCATTCAAATCATTAGTTCATCCCCTACAATATTTAAAAAAATCTGTTCACTTCTCTCCATGTCTACTCCTACCATCTTGGTCCAAGCTACCAGCAACCTGCAACTGGTTTTCTTTTATCTTTTTATCTTTCAACATTTATTTCTTTATTTTAAAGGCAGAATTAGAGAGACAGAGATCTTCCATCTGCTGGTTCACTTCCCAAATGGCCAGGAGCTTCATCTTGGTCTCCCACGTGGGGCAGGGGCCCAAGTACTTAGGCCATCTTCTGCTGCTTTCCTAGGCCCATCAGCAGGGAGCTGGATCAGAAGTGGAGCACCCAGGACTCAAATCAACATCTATATGGGATGCCTGTGTCGCAGATGGTGGTTTTATGGGCCATGCCACGACGCCAGCCCCAAACTGATTTTCTGAAATAGGTTTCTAACTGGTAACTTTGCTTAAATTCTAGTTCCCTGTAATCCATTAGAGCACTTAAGAGTGCTCTTTGAAAAAAACCAAATACCACATTGCTTTCCTGCTTAATTAATTCATTTAATGGCTTCCATTTGTATTTAGAATAAAACTCCTGAATAGGAGCTCTAAGACTTTATATTACATGATCCTTGGATTCTACCTGTTACCTGAACACACCGAGTTCTTTCCTACCTCCCTGCTGTTCCCATGGCCTCAGGGAACTTCACTTGTTAGCTCTGCCAGGCTGTATCGGTGTCATCACCCTTGTCTTAGCTCAACAGTCACTTTCTCAGTAAGGCTTACTTGACAACTTTATCTAAAGTAGGTCTCTCTTCAGTTATTTTTTATTATATCACCTAATTAATTTCTATCATAGCACTTATCTCAATGTAAAATTATTTTCTTTGTTTACTGTATGTCTTTTTGCCATTATAAGGCCTTATAAGGCAAATATATATATATATATATATATAATTTACCTATCATCTAATTCATCTACTTAAAGTGTACAAAATTCAATGATTTTTGGTATATTACATTATTTTTTTAAATTGTGGTAAAATGTATAATAAAATTTGTCATCTAAACCCTTTTTAAGTGTTTAAATTCAGTGGTATTTATTACAGTCACAGTGTTATGCAACCATCACCACTGTATTTCCAAAATTTTATGGCACCCCAAATAGTGACTCTGTAACCATTCTTCCCTTCCCCTAGTCTCTAGGAACGAGGCAGGCACCAGGA
Organism: Lepus europaeus; assembly: GCF_033115175.1. NCBI lineage: Eukaryota > Metazoa > Chordata > Mammalia > Lagomorpha > Leporidae > Lepus > Lepus europaeus. The sequence goes on along the minus strand of NC_084833.1, from coordinate 65,365,175 downwards.
ATCCTGTGTGTGTGTTCATTGCTGTAACTGCTGCAGAGTAATAGAGCACATACAGCTCACAGAAGATGCTCAACAACCAAAAATAGTACTCAATTTTAAGCAAATCACTATTCATTTTAAAATCTGTTGTATATATTTGAAGTATACAACCCGATGTTTTGATGTGCATACTCACAGTGAAATGGGTACAAAAGTAGAGCTAACATATGAGGAGACACCAAAATGTTTTGCAAAATGGAATTAAAGAATAAGTTTATTTTAAAGGTGTAAATAATTTTTTGAACTCCATGCAGGGTTTTCATAATATGCATTTTTCATGAACTTTTTGAAGACCCCCCCCTCCTATTTATCACCTTCCATAGTTACCATTTGTATGTATATGTATAAAAGCATATATAAACACAACATTTCCTGTCAGGTAACAAGAACCCACACTGAAGTGACAGATCACAAGCTACACGGTCTTCAAATCCATTTAGCATTTTGAACTTTTATTTACTTTGCAGGGTGATGATGGTGATCAGTCAGACACGCATGCATGCACTTTACGAAACATAAAACTCGCCACAGGGGCTGATGCTGTGGTGCAATGGATGCTGACAATCCATATGGGCACCAGTTCAAGTCCCGGCTGCTCTGTTTCCAATCCAGCTCCCTGCTAATGTGCTTGAGAAAGCAGTGGAAGATGACTCAGTGCTTGGGCCCCTGCCACGCACATGGGAGACCTGGAGAGAGTTCTAGGCTCCTGGCTTTAAACTGGCCCAGTTCTGGCCATTTTGGCCATTTGGGGAGTGAGCCAATGGATGGAAGATCTCTCTCTCTCGATCTCTCTCTCGTAACTCTGCCTTTCAAGTAAATAAATAAATAAAATCATATTAAAAAACAACTCTATCAATGTAAGGGCAAAATATTACAAATTTTTTTTTTTTACTTTTTTTTTATGCTATGTGAATTACAAGCAAACCACTGTGCTCTACACAAATTCTAAAATGTACTTATAAATCTAATGACAATTAAGGTAGAAACTTAAAGGTTTTAAAAAAATCAACGTTAATCTCACTGTGCCTAAATTATGACAGGCCTGTTCCTAAAGCATTACCTGCTGACCAAGAAGCAAGGCTGTTTCCAACCTAAGAGGCTGGCACTTGATAAATATTAGCAAATGGCTTTGAAAACAAGATGCTTTGCTTTACGCACTTCCAATCCCTAATGCGGCACACACACACCGTCAGACAGCAGTGACATGAAGAGGGCAAGCAGGCCTTACAAGTGCTCTCAGCTCTTCACCAACACTTGAGGATTTCTACTTGAAGGCCTGTTTTCTAAGCTTGCGCTTTCAAAACTTGGGTTGGCCCAATCCCAAATACTGAAGTAACAAATATTACTAGGTTCTGTCATTTCCTCTACCAAAAAAGTGATTTTACTACTACTTCTGGTTGTGCTGAAAGGTCCTATTGACTATTCAAATCCTCAACCCAGTTACGGACGCTGTATTAAATGACTTCACTCCCTCTTCTCTGGCACTTTAACACATGCCAATGCTTTCATCTACCTCCACTAACATGGCTTAGAAATTACTGAGGTGGGGTCATTTTAGTAGTCTGATTTGTTCACATCTCTAGAGATGGGGTCCAAATGAGACTGGCTCATTTGACATCATGTATTACTATACATCTGCATGAAAATAGATCTTCAAAAGTTAGAAATATCTCATGGCCATAATACTTGCTTAGGAGACAAAATAATGTTTTTTGATTGGTTACAAATTAAAATTTGAAAAAGTGACGGTAGTATGGTTAAAGACAAAAATGAAACTTCCCCTAAGAAATACCAAGACATAGAATCAAGAGAGCTGAAGTTAAGAAAAAAAAAAAAAATTAAAGGCCACAAATTTACTAAAAGTTTTTTTCTAGGTGCTCAAAAGGGACTCCCTTTGAACACACTTTGAAATTTAATAAAATCTATTTTTTATTTTTTAAAGATTTATTTATTTATTTAAAAGGCAGAGTTACAGAGAGGAGAGACACACACAGAGATCTTCCATTGGCTGATTCACTCCCACAATGGCCACAATGGCCAGGCTGAAGCCAGGAGCCCAGAGCTTCATCTGGTTCTCCCATGTTGGTGCAGGAGCCCAAATACTTGAGCCATCTTCCACTGTTTTCCCAGGCACATTAGCAGATAGCTGGATTGGAAGCGGAGCATCTGGGACTTGAACCAGCACCCATATGGGATGTTGGCATTGCAGATGGTGGCTAAACCTACTACACCACAATGCTGGTCCCAAGAAAGTCTGTTTTTCAGAAGTTTATTGTCTCCGCCTTTTAAAACTTCAGCAACAGTGATGAAATAAACAAACACAGTAAAATACTTGCTTCCTATGTATTTAGAGTGGTTGATCTGTTGATCTTAGATACATACACATACATTTTAAAATTTTCAAAAACAAGTATAAAGTTGGAACGGATACACAATTATTAGAAGTATTCCACTCTTAAACAGATGAATAAAGCTAGTTCAGCATGCTTGTGGCCCTGGTTCATTTAGGAGTGAAACCGGAGGCCTGACTTTCCTAGGCTCTCTGCTGCACACTATCAGCTCCCATCTTGGTCTTGCTCTCAAAGCTAGCCCCTCTCTATAGCATCCTTGGTATTCCCTCTGAGTCCTGGAGAATAAATAAGTGTGATGTATGTCTGTGCACATATGCACATGTATGTCTGTGTGCCTAAAGCTGGCATTGATGAGGAAGTCCCAGCATTTGGGCAGCAGCAGCTTTTAGCTGCAAGCTCCCAACAGTCTTCCAACATTTACACTTACATGCCTAAAGTAAGAAATAGTACCAGAAGAGATGGACCTCAGAACTCAGGTCAGAACTTAGTTCTATGAAATGATGCCAACTTCACTCCAAGACTCTGGTCTCTGCAGTATCCCCGTGCTCTTTCCACTACGGCTGACTTCACCGGAGATGCTCCCTAATTTACTTCTTCCTTGATGCAATCTTAGTCTGGGCACTTCTTATCTGGTTCTGTCAATGCACTGCCTTTTCTATGGTATGATCAACAGAGTATGAGCTAGGCAGCCTTGAAATTAAGTTCTGTTTCTTTGACTGAAATACTTATATGCCAAAAACAGAGGGAGAGAAGGCATGGCAGGGTGCAGAATGGCACATGGCAAGGTGAGTCATGGGCTAGTGGCTGCGTGCAAGGCTGCAGAGAGGAACACGAGCTGGAGGGGAATGAACAGCAAAGCAGTATGAGTGAGAGGGCACCAGCATGAGGGTATGAGGCAAATGACTAAGTGAGCACTGCAAACTGGAAACCGATCCAATTTCAAATAAGTATGACAATCTGAATTAGAAATTGAATTAAAACAACGCCAACATCAAGCTGAGACTGGTTGAGGAAAAGAAAGGCCAAGGTGACAGTATATGGAAGAATAACTCTAGATCAATCAGACATGAACAAGGGGACTGTTCAGAAAGTGTTTAGATTTATAGGGATGAAAGGCAACTCAGGCTCATTAAAAAAAAAGAAAAACACACAAGCCTTATTACTTCTATAAAACTGAAAGGTCGGAGGATACAGTTGATGATGTTTTTAAATAACAGCCAAACTGGATACATATCCATGTGGTATTCCAACTGGAAGGATGTCCAAATACTAAGTACTGAAGCTAGTCTTTTTTTTTTTTTTTTTCCCAATGTATTTACTTGAAAGGCAGAGTGACGGAGACAGAGACAGAGAGAGAGATTGAATATGAATGAATAAATATCTTTCATTTCTTGGTTTGCTCCTCAAATGACCAGGGATGGGCCACATCAACACCACGAGCCAAAAACTCCATCCAGGTCTCCCACATGGGTGTCAGGGGCCCAAGTACTTGGGTCATCTTCTATTGCCTTCCCAGGTACATTAGCAGGGAGCTAGATTAGAAGCAAAGCAGCTGGGACTTAAACCAGCAGCACCCTGTAGGTGATGCCAGTATTGCAAATGGTAGCGTAACCCACTGTACCACAACACCAGGCTCAAGTCTTCCTGTACAACTAGAAAATTTATGGAACATCTACCAAATGTGCTAAGAAATGCTACATAATTGTTTCAGTAAAATATAAACTCGGGCATCTGACAGTCTTATAATAGCACGTAGAAAAATATTATTCAAGTGGGATAGCAACTGAAGTGATGTTGAGAGAGCCACAAAAATCCAAGATGGGTTGGAAGGACCATATGCTTGTTTTTTTTTGTTTGGGCCCTGGGGATCAAAGCATTAAACTTTGACTCCATAAATGATGAAGTAAAATGAGTCCTTAGACTTGTCCTAAGAGAAGAAACCAATTACCAGTCAAGATGCAGAGGTAAAAGGCTATAAAGCCCACACAGTCAAGTGCATACCACCAGTAAGTTAAGAACTCAGGAAAGGGCTTCCGAATTTAGCAGGATTCCAATATGTACCCCCTGACTCTACAGTCACTGTAATACCATAGCGTAAGACCATGGCCAAAGAAGAACTTTGCAATACCAATGCAAAGGGTCAAGGACAACACTTATTTATAGAGAAAGAAGGTGGGCAGTCCAAGGAGGTAGGAGAGGAGTGAAGAATAGTTACTTACCTGTGCTATATTTTTGTTCAGAAGATAGACACCATAATCAAATTGTAACTTCTCCCCTCCTTTTGGATATAGTGGAAACCTAAAGAAGGTAAAGAGGGGTCAGAGTTTTCCAAAACTGAGTAAATACAACCTCTGAGTTGTTGACAGAGGCTGAAGTTTCTTAGCTACTGCATAAATATCTCCTGAGTTGGCCTCAATCACTTAATTATAGCCACTGTGATCTACTAACATCTTCATAATATTAGTCAAGTCGGAACAACGGCTGATTCCTTTCAAAGGACAAACACACAATAAGAGTGACCCACAACTCTAAGGAGGTGGGGCCGCTCTTCCAATTATGTATCATAACTGCCATCCTAAGATAAAGATCTTGGAAGTTTTCCCCTCTAATAATACCTTGGGTCTGACATCTCAAATTCTACTAAACACGAGATGAAGATTATAGACAAGAATCAAACTTCAAAGCCATCTATAAGATTTTTTCTTTTCCTAAGGTGCCCGTCAAACCAACAGTGCCAAAATGAGCCAAAATTCATTCAAAAGTTCATGCACATGTACAGGGATGGCCATTTGGATGCAACTTCTCTGAGGCAATGTGCTCAGGCAATAAAGCTCTCATAAATGACTTTCCATTTTAACCTGACTCGCGGAAGAAACAAAAGCATGAGATATGCTTCATAAAGATGGTGAGTTATTTTAGACAACGAGTTTCCCTCACTAGTTCCCTTTCCTTATCTCTGCAAATGAAAAGGAAAAGATTACAGCAAACATATATTCCAGTCATTTCCTCCCTGACTCTAAAGATCAAACATAAAGTTTTATAATCTGAATTAGATTTCTCCACCAACAGATGAATCATAACTTATGCTGTAACTTAGGCAAGGTCAAAAAGAAAACTTTATCTTCCTTAGTTTTGCAATATATAATTACTCTTAAGAATAAAATAATCTTGATGAAATGAATGGTAGGTGACAATTACTGGATATTCTTAATTGCAAATGTCCTTTAATTGCTTGAAGAAAAAAATGCACCCTATAAAGCCTGGAAGAGATTGTTTTCTAAAGGAAATAAAATAAAGGAAACAACTTAAAAGTTTTACATCAAATTCTCAAGAGTTGCTGGTTATATAGTATCCAAAAGATAAATTTGTTGTGCTGTAAAGTTATAAGCACTGGGGAGAGAGCAAGGTCATGAACTATATTTATTCTCTACTAAGGGAAACCAAATGCTTCAGACACCCATCAAGAAGATAGAGCTTTGTATTTAATTGAAACAGTAAAAAATAAACTAGGACATGTGGTTTGGCTCCAAATTGAGATGCATAAAAAGGATAACAAAGCAAATTCAGGACAAGCAAAGCACAAGTCTAGGCTTGTGCAAGGTGTCTGGGAATCATTCAAACACATATGGGGCGGCATGCAAAGATACTACACATTTGCAAAGACATACCAATGGGGGCACTTTACAGGAATCTGCTAGAGTCCTAAAGCTCTGTGTAGTTGTTATTCTACAAACCATCAAATTCCAACTATCTGAACAACTCCAAACCCACAGCCATCTCCATTTCCAAGATACAAATCCAGAAACTATTTCATACATTGGAAGGGTAAGTGGAGATCAGCATGATTGAAAACCAGGTCTTTACATTCCTGCAAAATGGGTCTTACAACACTTGGCTTTATGATGACTTCATTGGGACTTCTTTATAGAGGAGCCACAAGGCGTGTATGTAGCATGAAAACAAACCTGAAGTATGATTAGAGCCAAAGGTTGAAAGAGGGCAATATAAATACAGATCAAATATTAGGACAGAGTTCACATGTTATACTGCTTTCAAATTCTTACTGGGTCATTTCAAGTTGAACAGTGTAATAGCTTATAACTATCACACATTCATTTTACTTACTAAAAGTACACAGATTTATAGATTCGTTAAGCAATCTGGAAAAATGGAATCCATTTGAAAGGTCAAAACCTATTACCATCAGAACATAAGATACAAATCAAAGGCATTTTATTTCAATACAGATGGAGAATCAGATTAGCCCACACTATAAAAGGTTTAATAAGATGTGGTCACTCAAGTACAATGAGAAAAATCTCTAACACCACAAACAGATCTCATTAGAGGATAGCATTACATTTACTAATGGGAAGACAAACTGTATTTCCTATTAACACATTATTTTATTAATTATTACATTCAATCAATATGGTCACTAACAATTTTTTTTAATTAAATAAAACTATCTCCAAATTATCTGAAAAAAAAAATCACTCAGTCTTCATGGTGAAAATCTATGAATTAGAAAGTAATGGATTATGCAATGGAATTCCATCTGAGGATTACTATCACTGTAACTCACACCAGGTGGTGAGGAGTGAGTGGGGAGAACTTACAGACCTCCAACCTTAATTACAGATTCCCCTTTTATCTACTGCACATAATCTCTTCATTGTAGACTCTCACATTGACTTGGGTCAGTTTGTAACCCTTCCTTTTTCCAGCCTCTAATTTCTATTCTAATCTATTCACTGTGTGATTATTATTAATGTGTATCTCTATTTGTGTACTGTAGGCTCCAAAAGGGCAGAAACAGACTATCACATTCCTCATTTACCTCTTTGGTCAAGAGTCTAGCACTATGACTTGTAGACAATAAAAATATGCTGAAATGAAAAAATAGATGATGTGTGAGAAAGATCTGGAGTGCTTCAGTATCTAGTAATTCTAATAGGAGTCGAGGATTAGGCATGACTATAAAAAAAAAATCTAATGTGATCCCAGGCTGTGTTAACAAATGCAGGGATGCTAAACTCGAGAATGTGCTTTGTGACAACTACTTTGGTTAACGTGTATTACATACATGTTACATAGATAAATTATAGGAACCTTACTAACAGGTAGTAATTTATGTATCAACACCCACAGAGACAGAATGCATGAGGACTATTTCACACTCAACATGGAAAAAATTTGACAGAAATGGATTTTGAATCATTCTTACTTAAAAAATACACAATTATTCCAAAGCATTATCCTACCCTCCCTCACCCCAGACATTTATGCAAGAGCTCCAAGTTAGTGACAGTTTCTTGCCTCAACCTTAGAGCCTCACATCCAGGTCTGGTCCTTTAGGCAGGATATGGGGCCAGTTCATTCAAACCATTACCACGCCCTGAGTCCATGACTTTCCCTCAGAATCAAAACATTTGCTACCCAGGTTTAGACAGACATCCCATTTTTACCCACCTTCTTTGTCTTTTTATGTGCAGTGATTTCCAAGTTGACAAGTCAGTTTCCCTCTGAAATATTCTGACTTCTCCATTCTCAATGGCACTCTGGATAATTCTTTTATGTGGGCGCTTTCTACACACTGGGGGATGTCTAGTGGGGCAACATCCCTGTCCTCTGCCCACTAAGAGCCAACAGCACCCCACTCCCAGCTGTGAGAACCAAAAATGTCTGCAGACATTGCCAAGTGTCGCTGGTGGGAATGGGAGAGGGATTAAACTGCCTGCAGTTGAGGAGCACCGGTCTAGGCTCTTGGTTTGATTACTGCAGCCACTTCCTGGCCAGCATCCCCAATGCCAGTTCATTCTCCCCGTCACTGCCAGACTGACGTCGGGCAGCCTCATATGTTTTGAAAAACTGAACAGTGACAGCGGAGACCAAGTTTTTCCAGTCTCAGCTCTATGAATTCCTTGTTACATGAGTTTGGGTAAATCCCAACTGCTCTAAAGCTGTGAAGTGGAGAAACACCATCTTTCCAGTCTCTTCACAAGCATCTCGTGAGAATAGAACCCAAAAGATTGAGAAAGTACAAATTATGATATAAATATACTTTCTTATCATGTCACTTCTCAGTCCTGCTTCCAAATCAGTTTTTGTTTGAAATTTCAACTCTTCTACTGAGCTTTCAAGGCCCAAGTTGTCTGGTCTGATCTGTGGGTTTATCGGCCGCCTTTTGCTTAAGTGTCAAGAATACACCAAGCTAGTTTCTCTCTCTGCTTTTGCTCACTTCCTAGAAACGTCCATCTCTTTCCTTTCTATTCAAATACTAGTCTATTCTATCAGATCTAGGTGAATTTGTCATGTCCCTTTTATTTTTAAATTTTGAAAAAAATTTATTTATTTGAGACAGAGAAACAGAACTTCCATGTGCTGGTTCCCTGGCCGAATTGCCTCTAATTGACAACTACTGATTAAAGCTCTTAATTTGATTCCTGGCCAGCATCTTTAATGCCAGTTCACTCTATCACTGCCAGACTGATCTGAGGAAGTTTGTTTTGCCCACAATGGCCCTGGATGGGGCTGAAGCTGGGAGCCAGGAATTCAATCCAGGTCCCCGTCACGGGCGGCAGGAGCTCAGTTACTTGAGCCGTCACTGCTGGTTCCCAGGATCTCATCAGGAGGCTGGAGTCAGCAGCAGAACCAGGTGCTGAACCCAGGCACTCTGGTAAGGGATGAGGTCATCTTAGCAGCAAGGCCAAATGCCTCTTCCTTCTCTACCCCCAGGCTTCACTGATTCTCCTGTGACCTCCTGTTGCCTATTCAGTGCCTAGAGATTGGCTGTAAGTTGTTTCTGTATTTGTTTATTTCATTTTCTAGTGGGAGGGCCTTAATTCTCCTCACCTCACAATTCATAGGTGCACAGTTCTTTTCTTGCTGATTTATGTTTTAGTTGAGGGCTAAGTCACATGTAAAGAAGCAACCACAAAAAGACATGTTTTCAATATTTATTTTTCCAAAAACGTCCCCCTAAAACAACCACACAGTACATTGTGAATCAACATTGGTATCCTCAGGGTTTCAGGATAGATTATTACATTACTATCGAGTGGACTCCTCTTGCTAGGAGGTTTAGAAGGCCAGTCTTTATAACTGGTGGCTTGAATACTATCAGGAGCAACCAGCTCTTGGTTGGACTCCAAAGAAGCAGTTTAAAAACTAAATAGGCCAGCACTGTGGCTCAACAGGCTAATCCTCCGCCTTGCGGTGCTGGCACACCAGGTTCTAGTCCCGGTTGGGGCGCCGGATTCGGTCCCGGTTGCCCCTCTTCCAGGCTAGCTCTTTGCTATGGCCCGGGAGTGCAGTGCAGGATGGCCCAAGTCCTTGGGCCCTGCACCCCATGGGAGACCAGGAGAAGCACCTGGCTCCTGCCTTCGGATCAGTGTGGTGCGCCGGCCGCAGCACGCTGGCCATGGCAGCCATTGGAGGGTGAACCAATGGCAAAAGGAAGACCTTTCTCTCTGTCTCTCTCTCTCTCTCTCACAGTCCACTCTGCCTGTCAAAACAAAACAAAAAAAAAACCCAAATAGAGGTCACTAATTCTCCAGAACCAAAAAAATAAAAAAAGAATTGTGGTACAGCAGGTTAAGTCACCATTTCCGGAGTCATATCTCATACTGTAGTGATGATTTGAGTTCGGCTACTCTGCTTCAGATCCAGCACCCTGTTAATATGCCTGGGAAGCAGCAGATGATGGCCCAAGTTACTTGGGTCCCTGCCACCCATGTAGGAGACCTGGGTGGAATTCCAGGCTCCTGGCTTTGGCCTGGCCCAGCCCAAGCTTTTGCAAGCATTTGGGGAGTGAATCAACAGATGGAAGAATTTTAACTTTTTATCTCTGTCTCTCCCTCTCTTTGTGTCACTCTGCCTTTCAAATAAATAAATGAATAAATCTTAAATTAAAAAAGAATTATGAGACACTTTAAAAATCTAAAATGCTAGCACCATGCTATCTATATGCCTTTATTTCCCATGACTGAGGACGGGAAATGATCAAAGACTATTTAGATCAATACTAAATCATGTAGCTTCAAGAGATGGCAATGTAAAGGGGTCTGTTTTACTTTGTCAAGACTACAGAAAAAAACAAACAACTCTCACTTTTCTGAGAAGTCTAATATCAATGAAACTTCAACACAAGGCTAGCTGATGATAATGTGGTGAAACCACAGGCTGGCCGCAGGCACCTAAGGTGGAAATGATTGGCAGTGGCGGTTCCACTGCAGATTGTAAAAATATTTGTGCATCTGTTTCTATGCTAAAAAGTCACATTAGGGGCCGGCACTGTGGCGTGGCAGGTAAAGCTGCTGCCTGCAGTGCTGGCATCTGCTATGGGTGCCGGTTTGAGGCCAACTGCTCCACTTACGATCCAGCTCTCTGCTATGGCCTAGCTGTTGTGGCTTGGGGAGTGAACCAGTGGATGGAAGACTCTCTGTAACTCCGACTTTCAAATACATAAATGAATCTATTTTTTTAAGGACTCAAGCTCTATAACTTTAAAAAAAATTATTAAAGAAAATTTATAATTTCATTTACGATTTCTATTTTAACTTACCTAAATTTATTTTTTTAAGTTTCAATTCTTCTTTAAAAACTTTAAGGACCATTTAATCTCCCAAAAGTGGTATCTTATTTTAAGCATCATAATTGATTTACAATAACAGAGAAAGCAACAGATATCCACTGGTCTGTGCTAAAGTTACAATCTATAAAGAGCGTAATTAACAAAGGACTTTTTTTTCCTCTTCTCTATGACCAAAGTGACCTTTGAAAAACAAAATCAAATCTGAATATGATCAATCATCTAAATTTTTATCTCGAGTTTGGAAAACACAGGGGAAAGAGAACTATGCTGAATGATTAACTCAAGAATACAATCTACAAAATTCAAACTGTGGGGACCTCCATGGGGAAACTGGAGACTTAGTTCACTCAGCAAGGACAAATAAAGAAGGAAAGAACCTTCAGATTAAAAGAGGTTTAAGAAGTGGAACAACAAGGACTCGTACATTGTTGGCGGGAGTGTAAAGTCTCCACACTATGGAAAGTGGTCTGGCAGTTACTTAGAAAACTAAACATATACACTTACCCAAGAAAAATAAGCAGCTTTGTTCATAATAGTCAAAAACTGAAAATGACTTCAGTATCCATCACTAGGAGAACACTCCATGATATATGCATCTTCATACAATGGAATACTACTTAATGAAAGAAAATAAACTACTGATACACACAAAAACAAGACCCCAAACACACCAAATGAAGAAAACCTTATGTGAAAAAGTTTATATTGCATGCTTCCACTGATGTTGAGTTCTAGAACTGGTAAGACTAACACATGTGTTTGAACAACGGTTGCCTAGGGCACTGGGGGAAGGCAGTGATTTACTGGAAAGGAGACGAAGGGAAGTTTCTAGGGAGATTTAATGTTCTATATTTTGATAGGGGTTGGATTGCACTATATGATAGACATATGCAACTAACAGAACTCTCAGACTGGCAGATTTAAGACTTGTGAATTTCATTGTACGTAAATTTTATCTCAATAGAAGAACCATAAACAAATATCAAACTCTCTACTTAATCATATGCATGGTTAAGTACTAGGGGGAAGTATACTGGTATCTGCAACTTACTTGGAGATTCACCAAAATAAGTACGTTAGCAGATGAACATAGGGATGGATAAATGGAAATCTATACAATAAAGCAAGTTCACTACAGTAAAAAGCTCATTTTAGAATCTAAATGGTGCTGGCGCCGCAAGGCGGAGGATTAGCCTACTGAGCCGCAGTGCCAGGACACCGGGTTCTAGTCCCGGTCAGGGCACCAGATTCTGTCCCGGTTGCCCCTCTTCCAGGCCAGCTCTCTGCTGTGGCTTAAGAGTGCAGTGGAGGATGGTCCAAGTGCTTGGGCCCTGCACCCCATGGGAGACCAGGAGAAGCACCTGGCTCCTGCCTTCGGATCAGCTCAATGCGCCGGCCGCAGCGCGCCGGCCGCAACGCGCCGGCCGCAGTGGCCATTGGAGGGTGAACCAACAGCAAAGGAAGACCTTTCTCTCTGTCTCTCTCTCTCACTGTCTACTCTGCCTGTCAAAAAAAAAAAAAGGTAGACATATGGGTGTTCACTATAAAATTCTCTCTACTAAATGTTTGGGACTCTTCATAAAAGAATTTTAGGACAAAATATAACCAAGTAAAAGATTTAGCTAGTAATAATGATAAGAGAAAAATCTAATAGTCTCCAAACTTTATTTCATACTATTATCAGTAAAAAATTAGGAACACAACCCCATTATAAAGGTAAGTAATAAATATATTTTATTAAATGACATACAGGTCAAATGTGCAAATATATTATAAAATAAACACAAAGCAGAAATTTGATATATAATAAATGGAAACGCTTTAAAAAGACATCAGAGATGCAGTACAAAGGAAATGTGAGGACTTGTCTGGGTTCTGACTTGAAGGAAGGAACTAAAAAGAGGTTATGAAACAACTGGAAACATTTGAAAATTGCATATTTTATTAAAATACTTATCTGAAAGGTGTAGCGACAAAGAGGGAGATAAACACACACATACACATGGGGGCAAGAGGGGAGAGGTCTTACATCCATCCACTGGCTGACTCCTCAAATGGCTGCAATAGCCAGAGCTGGGTGAGGCCAAAGCCAAAGCCAGGAGCCAACAATTCTAGCCTTGTCTTCCAGGTGGGTGGCAGGGATCAAGTACTTGAGCCATCACTTGCTGCTTTCCCAGGTGCATTAGCAGAAGTTGAACTGAAAGAGGAGTAGCCAGGACTCAAGCCAGCACTCTGATATAGCATGCTGGTGTTGCAAGTGGCAGCTTAACCCACTGTGATACAACATTAGCCTCTGAGTAATTATTTGATGACAATAAAGAATTGCTATTCTTTAAATGTGATAATTGGCCGGCGCCGTGGCTCAACAGGCTAATCCTCCGCCTTGCGGCGCCGGCACACCGGGTTCTAGTCCCGGTCGGGGCACCGATCCTGTCCCGGTTGCCCCTCTTCCAGGCCAGCTCTCTGCTGTGGCTAGGGAGTGCAGTGGAGGATGGCCCAAGTGCTTGGGTCCTGCACCCATGGGAGACCAGGAGAAGCACCTGGCTCCTGCCATCGGAACAGCGCGGTGCGCCGGCCGCAGCGCGCTACCGCAGCGGCCATTGGAGGGTGAACCAACGGCAAAAAGGAAGACCTTTCTCTCTGTCTCTCTCTCTCACTGTCCACTCTGCCTGTCAAAAAAAAAAAAAAAAAGTGATAATTATATAGTCATTATGGTGACAAATTTATCTTTTAGAGACAACTGCTGAAGGATTTATGAACAAAATTGTTATGGTATCCGGATTCACTTAAAAACAATTGATTGGGATGAAGACAGCGGAAGGGATACAGATAAAACAAGATTGTGATTGTTCCCAGTTATAAAAGCTGGGCATACAGGGTGTGCTCTATCATTTTCTCACTCTTCTATATGCTTGAAATTTTCTATAGTAAAAGTTAAAAAGATAAAAGATAAAACAACAGCTCCTTAGTTTCAATTATGTCATTTGTTTTGGATCTGTTTCCATCAGATAGAACGTTAACTCTAAGAGGGCACAAATTGTTATCTGTGTTGTTTACTATTATAATCCTAGTATTTAGAATATTGTCAAATATAGAAATTCAATAATCTAAACATCAAAAGCCATTTATACCATAATTCCTATACTATATCATAATCTTTCTCCTAAATGGCATGATTATATTCTGATCATAGCCAGATATCTTTTTCTAGGTGTTACAGAGATATTTGAAATTCTATATGTTCAAAATAAAGAATACCAGGGTCAGTGCTATGGCCTAGTGGCCTAAGCCTTTGCTTGTGGTGCCAGTATCCCATATGGGTGCCAGTTCATCCCAGCTGTTCCTCTTTTGATCCAGCTCTCTGCTATGGCCTGGGAAAGCAGTGGAAGATGGCCCAAGTCCTTGGGCCCCTGCAACTTGCATGAGAGACCTAGAAGAAATTCCTGGCTCCGGGCTTCGAATTGGCTCAGCTCTATCCATTGCGGTCATTTGGGGAGTGAACCAGTAGATGGAAGACCTTTCTCTCTCTCTCTTTCTCTCTTCCTCTCTGTGTCTGTAACTCTACCTTACAAATAGATAAATAAAATCTTAAAAAAGTGCAGCAAGTGCTACATAACAATATAATGGTCAACAACAGACTGCATATACAACAGTGATATGATTGGATTAAAATGGGGCAGGTGTTTAGCAGGTGTTAAGACACCTGGTGTCCCATCAGAGAGCCTTGGTTTGATGCCTGATTCCGGCTCTTGACTGTAACTTCCTGCCAATGCAGATCCTGGGAGACAGCCACGATGGCTTAAGTTCCTACCACCCGCACAGGAGATCTGAGTTCCTGGCTGCCAACTTTGGCTCAGCCTAGCTTGGGGAGTGAACCAGCAGATAGCAGCTCTCTCTTTCTGTCTCTCACTCTGCCTCTCACATAAATACATTTAAAGAAACACCTTAAAGGAGGTGGGAATTTGGATAGAGTAGCTAAGATGTTGCTGGGGTTGCCTGCATCCCATTACTGGAATGCCTGGATTTGAGCTCCACCTCTGCCTCCAATTCAGCTTCTTGCTAATGTATACCCTGGGAGGTGGCGCATTAGAGCTCAGGTACTTGGGTCCCTGCCACTTATGTGGGAGACCCAGACTGAGTTTCCTGGCTCCTGGCTTTGGCGTGGCCCAGCCCTAGCAGTTGCAGTTATCTGGGGAGTGAACCAGTTAATGGAAGATATCTTTCTCTCTGCCTTTTAAATAAATTTTTAAAAAAATTTAAAAATTTCCCATTAAACAGTGACTTCACAGCCATCACAACATCTCAGTGCAGCACATTATGTATGTATTTGGGGTGAAGTTGGTGTAAATAAAGTGTCAGTTGGTGTAAATGGACATCAGTCATAGAAAAGTAGAGCACACACATTGATACTTGATAGTGATGGTAATTATTAAGTATATCACACTATTAACTTATTTTAGAGTGCACTCCTATTTACACAGGTTTACTGTAGAGCAGCGTGCTGTGTCATAAGCAGCACCCCATCCACCTCACATTTGTTGCATCTCCACTGCTTCAAGGGGTTAGGCCAACTGGTTGACCTCTACCATCAGGTGCGAGTAAGTACACTCTATGATGTCCACACAAGGACAATGTATTTCTGGGCATAAAAGGCACATGACTGGACTGTACCATCTTCTAAACCTGCCTTCGCAACAGGCCCAGCAGACATGAGCAAGGAGAGCTGAAGAGGCTACCCTAACAACAAACACACTTTTTCTAATTCCAGCCATCTATGTGCTCAAGCCAGAAATCTATGGTCCCCTTTGTCAAAAAATGATCTGTTCTCTGTTCTCACTTGGTAATTTTTGTTCATCTTCGCAGAATCAACCCAGGCATCACCTACTCCAGGAAGCATCTCTGACATCCCTCCCTGTTTGTGCAAGGCCTGAATGGAAGGCTTTTCTTCTGCATTCCTGTTTCCCCATAGCACTTTGTGTACCCTCTGCTATTCACACTTCTCGTGATGAAGTAGCAGTCTGTTACACGTCTACCTTAAACCCTGAATAAATACTTTCACATTAGGTATGAAAGTCATGCAGTGCTCATAATATACCTTGTAGTTAAAATTTTTTGCTCAACTGAATGGGATCATCTTTGAAGATTCTTTCTCCACATTTAATTGGTCTACATGCCCCATTAAAATGAACAAGTTAAAAATAGCAGCTGTAACAGCTAAATAGTGAGATATGGAGGAGGGACCAGAGAGAGAAATTTCTGACAGCTTCCCATAAGTAGAAAATTTAAAACTAGTCTTGAAGCAAGTGAAGGTCAGAATTTTGAAGGATTAAGGAGTATTTGAAATGATAGTGAAAGAAATAATACAATCAACAAATTCTTTCATTTTCTTTCACTCATTGCCAAACAGTAAATATACTTACCTTACGCCAGTCACTGTTCTAGGCTAACACAGTGTACAAAACACACACAAATATTCCTGTTCTCCTGAAGTTTACATTTCTGCGAGGGAGACATGACCCCCAAAAATCACTGAGCAGGTGACATTTTAATAAAAACTTGACACGTGAGAAAGTCTTGAAGTCAAGGGAAAGAAGAGACGCTGTGACCCGACGCTCCCGTCTGAGGAACCGAAGGAGTCAGGTGGCAGGAGCAGAGCAAAGGCCCAGCACCAGGACACGAGGTCAGGGAGGCGATGGGCCCAGGGCAGGCAGGGCCGCTGCAGGTCACGGTCGGGACGCTGGTTTCCCAGCAGGGATCTGACATGAAGAAAGACATGACTGGCTGCTCAGTGGGAATAAACGGAGGCAGCAAGAAAAGCAGAGACAAAGGCAAAGGAAGACAGTGGTGGTGGCCAGGTCATGGCGAGAAGTGGCTGATTTCTCCTATTTTGAAAACAGAGCCAACAGGTTTGCTAACAGAGCTCACATAGGATGTGAGAGGCAGAGCAGTCAAGGATAACTTCAACATTTGGGACCCCAGCAACACAGAGTTGCCATCGCGTGAGACAAAGTACAGGTGATGCCAAAACAGACAGCTGGGGCTGAGATAAAACGGCATGGGGAGGGGCGCTGACTGTAACAGGGTCAGCTGGGACCACACTGTGCAGCGTTTGACAAGCCACAGGAAATCCAGACTGCACCCTGAAGGATAATTGGAGTATAAAATATTTTGTAGCCAGAATTGGGGTTATAATTTTTAAAGACCACTCTGGCTAAAGCATGGTAAATAAAGGAGGGGAAGGTTTGGACGCAGAGGCTGTTGCAATGGGCGGGGCCAGAAATGCTGAGTTTTGACTAGCGAAGAGGAAGAACAGATTTGAGCTATAATTTGTGGGAGGAACTGAAAGGATTCTGTGATGGAGGGGACGTTATAATCGTAAAAATGGAGGAGCCAAAGTTGGCCTTTGGGTTTCTCGACCGAGGAACTAGGCATATGGTGGGATCTGTGAGCTGAGAGAGGGAACACTGGGAGAGGAGTGATGCATGTATTACACATATTATACACGTAAGATAGCTAACATATTATAGACTAACAAAGCACATGATCCTCAGAAAGTTCATGGAAAATGTGTTATGAAAAACCATGCATGAATCTCAAACAATTTTTGTATCACAATAAATTTATCTTTTAATTCAATTTTCTATGAACTTTTTGAAACTCATATTTCTTAAATAAATGTATCATACAGAAATAAAGTTAGGAGAGAAATTTGAGGAAAAAACACCAATTAGGGGGCTGCAGACATTTAGATGGAAACTGAAGCCAAGGGTATGAATGAGATAGACAGCCTGAACAAACCATAGAGGAGTGGGTGGTTCCAGAGCCTCAGAATATTACCGACGGATGGGAACGGGACTTCCCAAAGGAGAGGAGGAAGATCAGGAGGTGCCTCACCCATCAGGAAAACTCAGAGGGATGCTAACTGAAGAAGGAAGGTTTCCTCGAGAGTCAAATGCTCCTGACTGGTCAAGCAACACAGAGACTAAAATATATCTCCTGGACATAAAATGACATGAGCTCACTGGCAGGCCGCCTTGATAACACAGTAGACACACGTTTAAATGAAGTTGTGAGGGATGAAGACAGATTGGTATGAATTCAGGGGGAGACAGCGCAGCACAGCATGGAGCGCCGAGTGAGACCACGGATGGGAGGGAGCGAGGAAAAGGATCACTACAGGTGCAGACTATCCCTAAATAAGCCTCCTGGCTCATTTCTATTTATTCTTTCTTTCTCTCTCTCTTTTTTCTTTCAGATTTTTATTTGAAAGGCAGAGCTACAGAGACAGAGGGAGAGATAGATCTTCCATTACAGGTTCCCCAAATGGCTACAATGGCCCACACTGGGCCAGGCTGAAGCCAGGATCCAGGAACTCCATCTGGGTCTCCCATGTGGGAGGCAAGGGTCCAAGGGCTTGGAATATTCTCTGCTGTTTTCCCAGGTGCATTAGAAGTAGAACAGCCGGGACACAAGCTGGCACTCATAGGTGGTGGCTCAACCCGCTGTGCCACAGCGCCAGCCCCACATTAAGTAAGTTTTCAATGTGCCAGGTATAGTGTTAGGGGGTAGAGATACAAGGATGGGTAAACACAGACATGGAGTTTAAAGTCCAGTGGAGAAAACAGACCTTGCTCGTTTCATCACACCAAAAAATGTACAGTTTATCAAGTAACTCAGAAAGGAACACCATTCCAGAAAAGAGGGAGACAAAGACGGGAGCCAGGGAAGCCATCTAAGAGAATGTGGCGCTGTGGCTGAGATCTCCCAGGTGGGTAGGAGCTAAGGGAAGGAACGTTCCACCCAGAGAAAGCCCCTTCCTCAGGGAGTCACAGCGGCCGGGGATGGGGGACTGAGGGAAGCTGCCAGGGCAGACGCTGAAGTTGCAGAGGGAGACACATGGCGGCTCATGGTGAGAAGACTGAAAACACACGGCGGGAGAGTGATATTCTTTGTCAATACCAAATAAGAATAACTTTAAGACACAGTTGTACTAAAAAGAGAATGGAATTTCAGGAAAATAGAATTCCAGATAATTTCAGTAAGAAAGTTAAAAATAATCTCGATTGTTTTTTTACTTGGTAAGTTTTAGGGCTGTGGAAATTGTTAAAGAACTCAATATCAATTTCCTTATAGAAACCTTCCAGTTTTTCCACACTTTTGTAACTGTTAAAAAAATACTCCGCAGGCAAATTTTAGTGAATAGGGCAAAAATAAAGGATGGAAACCATGTCTTTTTTAATAGTTAATTTTGTAAAATAAAAATTCTGCCAAGTAAATCAAAATCACATTCCAAAACATTAACAGCCATCCTGCGCCTGCTTGGATTTAACAGCACCTGTTTCCCACAAAATCTGTAAATGTTAAAAAAAAAAAAAGTACAATTAAGTATGCAAGGTGCATAAATACTTGGTAATGCCAAAAGATATTTCCATCTGGAACATAAATTTGAAAGAGAATTTATTCACCATTTAAAGTTTTGAAAGACAACCCTTCATGATGTGTGCACACAATGCACAGTTGTTCCTTGATATCCATGGGGGACTGGTTCCGGGAATCCCTGTAGATACCAAAATGCATACGTCCCCTAAAAAAGGGCATAGCTTGGATATATAACCTATGTACATTCCCCCATAAGCCATCTCTTGATCATTTATAATGCCTTATATAACATAAAAGCTATACAAATCATTCCTATGCTGTGTTGTTTAGGGGAAAATGACAAAGAAAAAAATTTATACATGTTCAGATATTTCTGATCCACAGTTGGCTGAATCCACAGAACCCATGGATATAGAGGGCTGACTGTAGGTTTGTTTAAATATTATCAGCACACTTAATGGTAATTCCTTATACAGTGCTGGCAAGGCAGTAGGTACTCAATCCTTTATTTAATTCTAATGTCTATTTTTTGGGGAGAGGAGAAAAGCAGAAGGGGGCTTTAGGTGTAATAAAAATCAGAAAGGAAGCTCAGATACCAACTTTGTTGCCTGAGTGTGAACTAAAGCATACTGTGCTGAATCTCTTGTTTCCAAAACCCTAAAACGGCATCAATACTACCAATCTTTTGGTGGCCAGCATTGTGCTACAGCAGGTTAAGAGGCTGCCTGCGATGCCAGCATCCCTTATCAGAGCACCAGATCATGCCCCAGCTGGCTGCAATGCTTCCAATCCAACTTCCTGCTAATGCAGTTGGGAAGCAGTGGAAGATGGCCCAAATACTTGGGCCTTCTGATATCAGCAGGCATACAGGATAAAATTCAGTTAGGTTTGTGAGCTGGAAGGCCACGCCTTCACCACGCCCCTGTGTGATCCCATGTCCCTACCTGAACACACCTTTATGCCCATCCGCCAATCAGACTAATTAACCACTACCTTTCTGAAGTGGATTAAAGGCCTGGAGCACGTTGGGCCTGGCCCTTCCTTTTCCTCCCCTTGCTGCCCCGCGCCACTGCCTGCATGCTCCTCCACGTGGCTGGCTTCTGGCCTGCTTTCTGCTCCATATGAATCTAGATTTCCCTTTCTCTTTTCGATAGAGCCCTCACTCTCCTATGCATTTCTCTCACTAAATAAAAAGCTTAAAATTTTACCATGCTGCCTGGTAGCTTTGGGAGCTGCAAGGAGGGAAGGCCTATACTTCCGGGAATGGATAGTCCCTACCCGCACTTCCAGGTCAGACCTGCCTCAACCTTTAACTTCCACAACCTGTATCTATAAAAGGAGCCCCCCCCCCCCCCATTGGAGCCAGGGAACCTCGCCCAGGAGCGGAATCCCAATAAAAGCTTGTGAATTAATTGATTCCTCTGCCTGCATCTTGCAGATTCCTGGGAAGGTGTCCCGGCGCATGACAAATCTTCTCGGAAGTGCGGGTAGGGACTCTCCATTCCCGGAAGTATAGGCCTTCCCTCCTTGCGGCTCCCAAAGCTACCACTGCCTAGTTTATCTGCGTCAGTATTCAAAATTCTTCTCTGAATTCATGGCAAGACCCCACACAGCTTATTAATTTCTGGAATATTGATAGACAAATCGGTATCATTGCCACCCAAATGAGAGACCTGGATGGAGTTCCTGGTTCCCATCTTTAGCCTGGCCCAGCCCTGGCTGTTGCAGCCATTTGGGGAGTGAACCAGTACATGGAAGATCTCTCTCTCTCTCTGTCCCTCTGCCTTTCAAATAAATAAAAAATAATTTTAAAAAAGAAATAATGCCAATTTCTCAGGACTTCTGTGAGAATTACAAGAACATTTATGACCCAGCACAATTATTATACAACAGGCGTTCAGTTGTTCATATTACTTTTCATATAGGTGTGCTTTATTTCCCTTCTCTTTTTCCCTGCTCCTATCTGTAAGTGTTCCAAGGACAGATACCATGGTTTTTTTTTATTTATTTATTTGACAGATAAAGTTAGGGGGAGAGACAGAAAGGTCTTCCTTCCATTGGTTCACTCCCCAAATGGCTGCAACGGATGGAGCTGCGCCAATCCAAAGCCAGGAGCTAGGTATTTCCTCCTGGTCTCCCATGTGGGTGCAGGGGCCCAAGGACCTGGGCCATCCTCCACTGCCTTCCCGGGCCACAGCAGAGAGCTGGACTGGAAGAGGAGCAACCAGGACAAGAACCCAGCACCCATATGGGATGCTGGTGCCACAGGTGGAGGATTAACCAAGTGAGCCACGGTGCCGGCCCCCTCCTAACACTTGACTCCGGCCACCAATGCCACTCCACACTCTATCTCACCTTGCCCTGAGACTGGATCCCACCTACCTATGTGCCCTCACTGAGCTCTAGGCAGTCCCTCATACAGTAGCTTCCACATGATATTGAATTGCTTGCTTGTCCCTTAGAGTCTTCCACAAAAAGGTCAACTATGAGCCCACATCTTAGTAACACTGTATCCTGGTTCCCAGAACACCATGTCTGGAACATGTAGAATGTAGGGAGGAGTAAAGGTACGGATGCAGTGCCGTCTCCTAAGCCTCTGTTTTTTATTTTAGACCATGCTCCTCACCCCATCTAGTAATAACTCCATTTGGTACATTTGCATCACTGTATACATTTTATTTCATCCATGATGTCTACAGAAAAATTGTGAGATTTCTTCTCCCCACAAATTAGATGCCTGTATACCAAAGTAATCAATTGATTTGATAAACTGGCATTCTGAAACAATCAAACCTAGTTTTTATGACAACATTTTGGGTTTAGCACTAAGTAATAACAGCAGAGATTGTCAACACCAATAACTGTAGACCTCATTAAAGTCCAAAATGTAACTTCTGGAGTCCTAGTAACAATATTACACACATTATTACTTTTGTGATTGATATATATAGAAGTGGAGAACAGATTTGGAAATAAATCCACAAGTTTTGAAAAACCTACTTCATTCCACTAAATCAATTTCTCAATAACTATGTGCATAAATCTGTTAACTAAAGTTTTAAAGGCTTATTTTCGATCATCTATCATAAAGCCTAAAAACTTTTGCCTGTTTTTTGGATGTCAAAGCACAAAATTACATACAGAAGTTAAGCAAAGCCAGTTTTCTGTGAATACACTAAGAATTCCATATATTCAGAATCTATTTGAGAATGACGTATTTCAATTATGAAACTGCACAAGGAATCACTTCATCTCATTGTCTTACCCAATTTGGGGGCACAAAAAGACAATTTAGAAGCCACTAAGTCATTCTGTGAAGTACAGACATCTCAGGAGGGGACGCCTAGGATCGCTGATACGACAGCAAATGGTGTAAACATCTAGCTTGTCATAATCAATCTGTTTTAATTATCGACAAGTTTTTCCCATTTCTGACCAGTCATTTGGAGCTGACCTCTCACAAGTCCTTACAAGTCATCGAAATCTCATTTTATTTTATAGCCTCATATTTGTTATTGGGCTAATCTTTACCTGTTCTACATCACACCACAGCTCAAATATTTGAATGGCCCAGCAATAAATGTCCACGGTCCCCCTGGGTCAGTCAGATGTTAGCTGTTAAGTAAAGCTAAAAGGATGTATGCTTCATAAATTTCCTTCAGGGTCCACATTTGCTCTTACGGGCTAGGCTTTCAAGCCCAAACATCTTTATAGCTACGTGCAGTGATTTATTAACTCCTCCTTGTTTTTAGCCAAAAAGATCAATCACATATGTATCAATAAGCTGGTGTGCTGGTGACTGCTTTTTATTGTACATATAACCACCTGCCTTTAATACAAACTTGAGTCTGAAGCTTTTGTAAGCGCTTGCCGGATTTTAACAACCTTCACCTGTTTCTAATTTGGTATAAAACATATGGTTTAGCTCTACTATTTAGTTCTAAGCCAGCCTTTCCTCTTCTGGACCCAACAATATAAAAGAAAACAAATCCAGGGCACAAAACCCTAAATTTGGAGGATGTTACACACACACACACCCCTCACATTTACTTGCTTAATTACTTAGAATTTTTCATAAATAACTTTTCATAAATAACCGAGGAATAAATATTTTAGTTATCAAATTGTTACATTTCTTTGAAAAAAAATTAGATGCATCCCACATTCCTCTTGAGAGTTCTAAATATTACATTCAAACTATGAAAGTGACTGCTTAATCACAGTACCTTAAAAAAGATAACAGCTATATCTAGATTACAGATACAGATAACAGCTGTATCTGTGAGATCAGGGAAGAAATTCCTATTTTTACATTCAGGAATCCACATTTGGCCATGCGAAACCAGGATCTTTTTTTTCCCTTCTTCCTTTATCCTTCTCTAAATTAGACCACAAGTTTAAAAGGCAGGGTGCCAGCGGAGAGAGAACAACAATCTAGCCCAGCATGGTGAAGTTGATCCTCAAATTAAGAGTGTCTCGGTGCTAGGGCAGGAGGAGTAAATCCCCAGGAAAAAGTGACTAATAGAAATGTCTAGGAGAGGCAGAGAAGTCAGCACAGCCTCCCGCAGCTCTCACACACTTCTCTCCCCCACTCGTCTCTGCCTCCAGTCTTGGTGGGACCTGACAACACCAGCCGAAGCTGCCAGTGAACTGCCTTTCACATTCCTCTCTTCCTCTGAGGCTCTCGCAAATGTTCTATCCTCTCTTCGGCCCGCCACCCCCAGTCCCAAGTCAGAACCGGGATGCTTCCACAGGATTTGCTGGTATTTTCCATCATCTGGGAGCGTATGATTAATCTCATCAGGCCTTGTTTTACAATCATACATTATTAAGTGTCTGTCTAACAGAGATCTAACAGCCAGTCTTAAAGAACTGCTCACTGATATTAAGTTTGTTTACAAACAAATAAAAAGAATGAAGTCAACAAAAACCACATTTGAAAGTTAATGTGTTTTCACATCAAAACAGTATAGTGTATCATTTAAAAAGTAAAATTGTCCTACAAGTTTGATTGAGAAAACATTAGTTTATGTATTTATTAGCTAAAATACCTTAGCCACACCTCAATTCCTAGACACCAGAGCCAACTGTTCTCAACACTTAAGCTGCTATTTCTCTTGGTATTTACCCTACATGTTTTCAATTAATGTCCTGACATTCCTGTTTCTTCATTCTGCGGTTTAAAAAATGATCCACTGAACCTACTGGGGAAGATGAGGATTTAGCTCTCTTACACATTGCTTTCCCACCTCTTCCCAAAATAGTCACACTTCTTCCTCCCAACTTCTCAGGAGGGTCACCCCTACAATTTTTTGTTAAACCAATATACAACATATAATACATAGTATTTATACTTCTTTGAAATAAGGTTTTCCTAGGGGGTTAATAATGACCTATTTTTTTCGCCTAAGTTTATTTATGTATCTCTCACTGATTTATTCCCAGACTCCCTGAAAGCAATGAAAATCCCCTTCTGATACAGTGAAATCCACCAGTGAACTTCAGTGTCACTTCCTCTTGAGCCCTCCTGCTCCTGCTCAATAGGCACTAAGGAGCTGGTCTACGATGTCCTTGCACCCAGAGAATTATGCTTCACTCTGCACTGAATCCCTTCCCTTATTCTGCTCTTCCGTTTACTCCCTGTATTAACAATGTGCACGTCCAAAAGCCTCCTAGGGAAGGTGCACAGGTAGACTGTTTTGTTTCTATGGGGGGAGGGGCTTTCACATCTGCTAAGTCTTCTCACTCACCTTCATTGTTCCACTGCTTTCTAGATTTCAATGCTGTCTTTGAGTAGGCAGGTATTATGATTATTCTTTTGTATTTTTTTCCTCTGAAAGCATTTTAGAATTTTCACTTTATCTATAGAATTGCATCATTTTACAATGATGTGCCTTTGTGTGGGCCTTTTCAAATTCATTGTTCGTGGCACCCACTGGGATATTTTAATCTGAAGCCAAGTCTTCAAATTATTAGAACTTCTCCTATATTATGTCTTGGACAATTTTCTACCTTAGGTTTTATCTGGTTCTTTTCTGCACTCACTGATTTTTGGATGCTGGGTCACCAGACAGTTGAGCAATGCCTCTGGTTTCTTATCTTTTCTATTTCTGATCTCTGACTTTGTTTTTTTTTTTTCTAGGAGATTCCTCACTTTTACCTTCCAATCTTCTGTTGAATTAAAAAAATCTATTGCTGGGCCGGCGCCGCAGCTCACTAGGCTAATCCTCCGCCTTGCGGCGCCGGCACACCGGGTTCTAGTCCCGGTTGGGGCACCGGATTCTGTCCCGGTTGCCCCTCTTCCAGGCCAGCTCTCTGCTGTGGCCAGGGAGTGCAGTGGAGGATGGCCCAAGTGCTTGGGCCCTGCACCCCATGGGAGACCAGGAGAAGCACCTGGCTCCTGCCATCGGATCAGCGCGGTGCGCCGGCCGCAGCGCGCCAACTGCGGCGGCCATTGGAGGGTGAACCAACGGCAAAGGAAGACCTTTCTTTCTGTCTCTCTCTCTCTCTCACTGTCCACTCTGCCTGTCAAAAAAAAAAAAAAAAAAACTATTGCTGGAATTTTCCAAACTTTGCCTTTAAAAAAAAAAAGGTTTTATTTATTTATTTGAGAGGCAGAGTTACAAAGAGACGGAGAGACAGAGATAAAGGTCTTCATCACTGGTTTACTCCTCAAATGGCTGCAACAGCTGAATTGGGCCGATCTGAAGCCAGGGGCCAGAAGCTTCTTCCAGGTCTCTCACATGGATGCAGGGGCCCAAACACTTGGGGCATCTTCTACTGCCTTCCCAGGACATTAGCAGGGAGCTGGATCGACCAGGAGAAGTAGGGACATGAACCAGCATCCACACAGGATGCTGGCATCGCAGGCAGAGGCTTAGCCTACTATGCCACAGTGCCAGCCCCTTTGTCTGTCTTTTAATGAGTGTTCCTTTGCATACCATCTTCTCTTTTCTTGAATAAAGTTCTTTCACTTGTCTGTTGGAGGATACAGATTTCCAGTCCTTTGCTTTTGGTTTTCGTTGTGCCTTATATTCTTTCCTTCTTCTACTTTTTTTTCTGCTTCTGTATTTGTCTCCTCAAATGTCTGGTGACGCCTTTGCTGACTACTCATTGCTAAAAAGCAAGGCACTAAAAAGTGTGCATGGACAGTACTGGTGGAAAGGCAGGTTGCATCCTGGAAGGACAGCTGAGGACAGATAGTCTCACTTGGAGATGTACAACTGTGAGAAGCTGTAGGTACTTCCTCTTGGATCAGCCAACTTTTCACTCTCTTGTAAAGATGATCACTTAATTCCTCTTTTTTTTGTATGGCACCTCTGTTGTCCCTGAATCCAGGGTTGGTCTGGTTCAACCTCGGAAGAGTAAATTTCAAGTTTTCGACTAGTATGGGGAGAGTGAGTGAATGAGAGAGGCATTATCACATGCACAGTGACTCTGATGCCGACTTCCCGATATATCCGCCTCACCTTCAAAATTATCTAGCCTGCAGTTCTGAGCTTTTCTGAATTTTTGCAGCAGGAATCATCAGCTTGCTTCTTAGCTTTCTCCCTTGGAGGCTCTTAGCTTTTCTTTCTTTCTTTTTTTTTGACAGGCGGAGTGGACAGTGAGAGAGAGAGACAGAGAGAAAGGTCTTCCTTTTTGCCGTTGGTTCACCCTCCAATGGCTGCTGCGGCCGGCGCACCGCGCTGATCCGAAGCCAGGAGCCAGGTGCTTCTCCTGGTCTCCCATGCGGGTGCAGGGCCCAAGCACTTGGGCCATCCTCCACAGCACTCCTGGGCCACAGCAGAGAGCTGGACTGGAAGAGGGGCAACCGGGATAGAATCCGGCGCCCCGACCAGGACTAGAACCCGATGTGCTGGCACCACAAGGCAGAGGATTAGCCTGTTAAGCCACGGCGCCGGCCAGCTCTTAGCTTTTCATTTTTGCAGTCTGCCAAGTCATTGTCCAGGTTTTACAATTTTGTTGGCATCTCTTTTCTCCATAGGTTGCCTTTCTTGTCCCTTTTGTAACTATGAGGTTTACCTTTTTAAATTTTAATCCCTGTACTGTTACTTTACAGACACTCAGGAGAGAAAAGACGAGCACATTTGTTCAGTCAGATACCTGAGTTCAATGATAATGATTAAGACAGCGGCTCCTGGCTCTGTATACTGTGTGTTTAATTCTTAGAACAGTCTTGGAGCAGAGACGGATGAATACTCCCAACACCCATTCTTTCTTCTGTGGTTAGCAGAACCTTCGAGCTTTAGTAGGCCACCCAGAAAAAGCACATTTCCTGGAGAATGTGGAAGTCCTCAGAGGAGGAAGGAAGACCCACCTGCCTGTGGCTGTATAATGACTGATGCACCACCAAGCATCCTGGGCCATGAGGACCACGCCCCTGGACGGAACAGCAGAGACCCCAAAGCAGTCAGGATTTTCCGAATTTATGGACCTGTCATTCTAGCCCTGGATTACTGATCCCTGGATTTTTATGTATGATAATAAAATTTTATGTTTAAGTCATTGCTAATTTGAGGTTTGCATTTCATACAAGCTCCACACCAATACTATATACCTATAGTGAAGCTTATAGTAGTGACTTCCCAAAGGCAGTGAGAAGACGGGGAGCTGGGATTCCAACTCTGGTCCTACACCAAAGTCAAATATTTCAATCACAGGCTTTCTTTAAATTAATATATCCTGGAGCCAGACATGTGTATATGTCTAATTTGAGAACTGAGCAGTTACTATCTCAAGAAAAATCAACGCAGATTTAGGAGTCCAAGTTCTGATGACTTTTCTACCGAAAGTAAGAATACTTTGTTCATGAGTTTTATTTAGCTAAATGATGAGTAAACATGTTTGTATAAAATGCTGGGGAAAGAAGTCTATTTTAAAATTAGCCTCTAGCTAGAAATATAGGAAGCTACCCTTCAGAACATATAACTTCCTAGTGAAGACACATACCAAAATATAGAGCTACTCTCAGCTGAGAAATATTTCCCAACTGCCCCTCAATTTAGTCACTCCTTCATCTTAGTTGTTGAGTGTTTCTACAACTCATCTGGTACTTGTTTGCTTCCATTTTAAAATTAAAGGTCATTTTAAATAATAGTACCTAATTCATTTTAAAATTAGAGAATGACCTATGTACCCATTACCCAGATTCTACAACTGATACCATTTTGCATTTTTTAGTTTAAATAAATGTAGACCAAGTCAGTTTTCTTGCTTACTATCCCTACAATTCCCTCCTTAATTAGTTTGGATTCTTTGAACCTCAAGTGACAGAAGACCCAAATGACTGATTTAAATAAAAGAAGAATGGAGACAGAGCTGGCTAACTCAGGGACTCAGCGACCTTCTCCAGGACCCAGGTTTGTCCATCTTTCCACTCTGCCATCCTTACAAGACTGGATTAGGCCCATTCATGATCCCCAAAGGGCTGCTAGATAATCAGGTCTCATTTGCAGAAACAATATCTAGTAGAGGGTGGCAGGCTTTTCTCCCATCTCTCTCTTGATATATTTACTAAGTAAATTTGTTCTTGAAGTACAACATACAGATAGGTGCAAACTTTCTTAATTTTCACAGAAAATTCCTTGAATCCAGCATCCACACCAAAAAAATGGACTGTGCTCAGCATCCTAGCCAGGGTCTGTTTTAGCGTATAACACTACTCCCTGGAATTGGATGTTACCAGCATCCCAACATGGGTCTTAGTACAGAACACTATTCCCGAAGTGCTCCCTAGAATGGGGTCAGAATTGCGAATCAGTTCCTAGGCCAATTACTCCTGAGCGAAATGGCATCTCCATGCTTAGTAAACAGGGAATTATGGTTTAATCCCTGGCGCTGGACTGGGGCCCAACTTCCACATAGCAAATGAAGAGAATGAACAACAAAATGCAATTCTGTTGAGATATAGTAG
Source organism: Lepus europaeus (assembly GCF_033115175.1). NCBI lineage: Eukaryota > Metazoa > Chordata > Mammalia > Lagomorpha > Leporidae > Lepus > Lepus europaeus. Next base: position 65,335,894 of record NC_084833.1, on the reverse strand, counting down.
GAGGCCAGGAATGGCTGTGATTAGACACAGTATGTGCCATACCTTCTCCCCAGAGTCATGATTTATAAATGTGGTGAATATTTGTACAAGTCACTTTTTCTGCTTTTGAAATACAAGTGTTTTAATGAGCAATAATGAATCATGCATGTTGTTCTACAACTTACATTTTTCATTCAATATTGCTTTTCTGAGTTAATTTGTAAATATACATATCTAATACATTCCTATTAACTCCCAATTAATATTCATGTCATAAATATTGCATATTTTATTTCTCTA